>NW_026738077.1:0-26000 GCF_949786415.1 Peromyscus eremicus
ATTCAACTCCATTTAGGACTAGGAAACAAACGCTAGCTCTAGTTACAAAAACACACTCTGCTTTTGAAAAAAGAGCACTCTTCTTCTCTACTGTGTTTCCTATAGGGCCAGAACAGTGAGCTTTCTCAGAACAAATGAACTGTGCTTCCTAGACACACGGGCCATATCTAGTTCAACTCTGCTCAGGAAACTGAGAAGAACAGTAGCTCTTCTTCAGTCCAATACACTGTACTTGCTGGGAACAGACGGGAGTGCTATTTGCACTGTGTATGGCAATGGGAGCGCAATAGTGACTTTCCTTACCAAGAAACAACTCTTGCTCGTAGGACCAGAAATTGCATGTGATTCAACTCCATTTAGGAATGGGAAACAAACTCTAGCTCGCCTTACAAGAAACACACTGTGCCTTTAGAGAAAAGAGCACTCTTCTACTCTACTGTGTTTCCTATGGGGTCCAAACAGTGAGCTTTCTCAGAACAAAAGAACTGTGCTTCCTACACACACACCATATGTAGTTCAAATCTGCTTAGGAAACTGACAAGAACAGTAGCTCCTCTTCAGTCCAATACACTGTACTTTCTGGGAACAGACGCCAGTGCTATTTGCACTGTGTATGGCAATGAGAGCGCAATAGTGACTTTCCTTACCAGAAAACAACTCTTGCTCGTAGGACCAGAAACTTCATGTGATTCAACTCCATTTAGGACTGGGAAACAATGGCTAGCTCGCCTTACAGAAACACACTCTGCTTTTGAGAAAAGAGCACTCTTCTACTCTACTGTGTTTCCTATGCGGTCCGAACAGTGAGCTTGCTAAGAACAAAAGAACTGTGCTTCCTACACACACGGCCATATCTAGTTCAATTCTGCTTAGGAACCTGACAAGAACAGTAGATCCTCTTCAGTCCAATACACTGTACTTGCTGGGTACAGACGCCAGTGCTATTTGTCCTCTGTATGGCAATGGCAGCGCAATAGTGAATATTCTTACCAGAAAACAACTCTTGCTCGTAGGACCAGAAACTGCATGTGATTCCACTCCATTTAGGACTGGGAATCAAACGCTAGCTCGCATTACAAGAAACACACTCTGCTTTAGAAAAAAGAGCACTCTTCTACTCTACTGTGTTTCCTATGGGGTCCAAACAGTGAGCTTTCTCAGAACAAAAGAACTGTGATTCCTACACACACGGACCATATGTAATTTAACTCTGCTTAGCAAACTGAGAAGAACAGTAGCTGTTCTTCAGTCCAATACACTGTACTTGCTGGGAAAAGACGCGAGTGCTATTTGCCCTGTGTATGACAATGGGAGCGCAATAGTGACTTTCCTTACCAGAAAATAACTCTTGTTCGTAGGACCAGAAACTGCATGTGATTCAACTCCATTTAGGACTAGGAAACAAACGCAAACTCGCCTTACAAGGAACACACTCTGCTTCTGAGAAAAGAGCACTCTTCTACTCTACTGTGTTTCCTATAGGGCCAGAACAGTGAGCTTGCTCAGAACAAATGAACTGTGCTTCCTACACACATGGACCATATCTAGTTCAACTCTGCTTAGGAAACTGACAAGAACAGTAGCTCCTATTCAGTCCAATACACTGTACATGCTGGGAACAGACGCCAGTGCTATTTGCACTGTGTATGGCAATTGGAGCACAATCGTGACTCCTCTAACCAGAAAACAACTCTTGCTCGTAGGACAAAAAACTGCATGTGACTCAAATCCATTTAGAACTGGGAAACAAACTCTAGCTCGCTTTACAAGAAACACACTCTGCTTTTGAGAAAAGAGCACTCTTCTACTCTACGGTGTTTCCTACGGGGTCCAAACAGTGAGCTTGCTCAGAACAAAAGAACTGTGCTTCCTACACACATGGACCATATCTAGTTCAACTCTGCTTAGGAAACTGACAAGAACAGTAGCTCCTATTCAGTCCAATAAACTGTACTTGCTGGGAACAGACGCGAGTGCTATTTGCACTGTGCATGGCAATTGGAGCACAATAGTGACTCTTCTTACCAGAAAATAACTCTTGCTCGTAGGACCAAAAACTGCATGTGAATCAACTCCATTTAGGACTGGGAAACAAACACGAGCTCGCCTTACAAGAAACACACTCTGCTTTAGAGAAAAGAGCACTCTTCTACTCTACTGTGTTTCCTATAGGGCCAGAACAGTGAGCTTGCTCAGAACATAATAACTGCGCTTCCTAAACACACAGGCCATATCTAGTTCAACTCTGCTTAAGAAAAGGAAAAGAACAGTAGCTCCTCTTCAGTCCGAAACACTGTACTTGCAGGGAAAAGACGCGAGTGCTATTTTCACTGTGTATGGCAAAGGGAGCGCAATAGTGACTTTCCTTACCAGAAAACAACTCTTGCTCGTAGGACCAGAAACTGCATGTGATTCAACTCCATTTAGGACTGGGAAACAAACGCTAGCTTGCCTTACAAAAACACAATCTGCTTTTGAGAAAAGAGCACACTTCTACTCTACTGTGTTTCCTATGGGGTCCGAACAGTGAGCTTGCTCACAACAAAAGAACTGTGCTTCCTACACACACGGGCCATATCTAGTTCAACTCTGCTTAGGAAACTGACAAGAACAGTAGATCCTCTTAAGTCCTAATACACTGTACTTGCTGGGAACAGACGCATGTGCTATTTGTCCTGTGTATGGCAATGGCAGCGCAATAGTGACTATTCTTACCAGAAAACAACTCTTGCTCGTAGGACCAGAAACTGCATGTGATTCAACTCCATTTAGGACTGGGAAACAAACGCTAGCTCGCCTTACAAGAAACACACTCTGCTTTTGAGAAAAGAGCACTCTTCTACTCTACTGTGTTTTCTATGGGGTCTGAACAGTGAGCTTGCTCAGAACAAAAGAACTGTGCTTCCCACACACACGGCCATATCTAGTTCAATTCTGCTTAGGAACCTGACAAGAACAGTACATCCTCTTCAGTCCAATACACTGTACTTTCTGCGACCAGACGCCAGTGCTATTTGTCCTGTCTATGGCAATGGAAGTGCAATAGTGACTCTTCTTACCAGAAAACAACTCTTGCTCATAGTACCAGACACTGCATGGGATTCAACTCCATTTAAAACTGGGAAACAAACGCTAGCTCTCCTTACAAGAAACACACTCTGCTTTAGAGAAAAGAGCACTCTTCTACTCTACTGTGTTTCCTATGGGGTCCAAACTGTGAGCTTGCCCAGAAAAAAAGAACTGTTCTTCCTACACACACGGACCATATCTAGTTCAACTCTGCTTAGGAAACTGACAAGAATAGTAGCTCCTCTTCAGTCCAATAGACTGTACTTGCTGGGAACAAACACATGTGCTTTTTGCACTGTGTATGGTAATCGGAGCGCAATAGTGACTTTCCTTACCAGAAAACAACTCTTGCTCATAGGATCAGAAACTGCATGTGATTCCACTCCATTTAGGACTGTGGGAAACAAACGCAAGCTCGCCTTACAAGAAACACACTCTGCTTTAGAGAAAAGAGCACTCTTCTACTCTACTGTGTTTTTTATGGGGTCCACACAGTGAGCTTGCTCAGAACAAAAGAACTGTGCTTCCTACACACATGGAACATATCTAGTTCAACTCTGCTTAGGAAACTGACAAGAACAGTAGGTCCTTTTCAGTCCAATACACTGTACTTCCTGGGAACAGACGCCAGTGCTATTTGCACTGTGTATGCAATTGGAGCACAATAGTGACTCCTCTAAACAGAAAACAACACTTGCTCGTAGGACAAAAAACTGCATGTGACTCAAATCCATTTAGGACTGGGAAACAAACTCTAGCTCGCTTTATAAGAAACACACTCTGCTTTTGAGAAAAGAGCACTCTTCTACTCTACTGTATTTCCTATAGGGCCAGAACAGTGAGCTTGCTCAGAAAAAAAGAACTGTGCTTCCTACACACGGGCCATATCTAGTTCAACTCTGCTTAGGAAACTGAGAAGAAGAGTAGCTCCTCTTCATTCCAATACACTGTACTTGCTGGGAACAGACGGGAGGGCTATTTGCACTGTGTATGGCAATGGGAACGCAATAGTGACTTTTCTTACCAGAAAACAACTCTTGCTCGTAGGTCCAGAAACTGCATGTGATTCAACTCCATTTAGGAATGGGAAACAAACACTAGCTCGCCTTACAAGAAACACACTCTGCTTTTGAGAAAAAAGCACTCTTCTACTCTACTGTGTTTCCTATGGGGTCTGAACAGTGAGGTTGCTCAGAACAAAAAAACTGTGCTTCCTACACACACGGCCATATCTACTTCAACTCTGCTTAGGAACCTGACAAGAACCGTATATCCTCTTCAGTCCAATACACTGTACTTGCTGGGAACAGACGCGAGTGCTATTTGCACTGTGTATGGCAATTGGAGCACAATAGTGACTCTTCTTACCAGAAAACAACTCTTGCTCGTAGGACCAAAAACTGCCTGTGACTCAACTCCATATAGGACTGGGAAACAAACGCCAGCTCGCCTTACAAGAAATACACTCTGCTTTAGAGAAAAGAGCACTCTTCTACTCTACTTTGTTTCCTATAGGGCCAGAAGAGTGAGCTTGCTCAGAACATAAGAACTGTGCTTCCTACACACACGGGCCATATCTAGTTCAACTCTGCTTAGGAACCTGACAAGAACAGTAGATCCTCTTCAGTCCAATACACTGTACTTGCTGGGAACAGACATGAGTGCTATTTGCACTGTTCATGGCAAAGGGAGTGCAATAGTGACTTTCCTTACCAGAAAACAACTCTTGCTCATAGGACCACAAACTGCATGTGATTCAACTCCATTTACGACTGTGAAAGAAATGCTAGCTCGCCTTACATGAAACACACTCTGCTTTTGAGAAAAGAGTACTCTTCTACTCTATGGTGTTTCCTATGGGGTCCAAACAGTGAGCTTGCTCAGAACAAAAGAACTGTGCTTCCTACACACATTTACCATATCTAGTTCAACTCTGCTTAGGAAACTGACAAGAACAGTAGCTACTATTCAGTCCAATAAACTGTACTTGCAGGGAACAGACGCGAGTGTTATTTGCACTGTGTATGGCAATTGGAGCACAATAGTGACTCTTCTTACCAGAAAACAACTCTTGCTCCTAGGACCAAAAACTGCATGTGACTCAACTCCATTTAGGACTGGGAAACAAACGCGAGCCCGCCTTACAAGAAACACACTCTGCTCTAGAGAAAAAAGCACTCTTCTACTCTACTGTGTTTCCTATAGGGCCAGAACAGTGAGCTTGCTCAGAACGTAATAACTGTGCTTCCTAAACACACAAGCCATATCTAGTTCAACTCTGCTTAAGAAACGGACAAGTGCAGTAGCTCCTCTTCAGTCTGATACACTGTACTTGCTGGGAAAAGACGCGAGTGCTATTTGCACTGTGTATGGCAAAGGGAGCGCAATAGTGACTTTCCTTACCAGAAAACAACTCTTGCTCGTAGGACCAGAAGCTGCATGTGATTCAACTTCATTTAGGACGGGGAATCAAACGCTAGCTCGCCTTACAAGAAACACACTCTGCTTTTGAGAAAAGAGCACTCTTCTAATCTACTGTGTTTCCTATGGGGTCCGAACAGTGAGCTTGCTCAGAACAAAAGAACTGTGCTTCCTACACACACGGGCCATATCTAGTTCAACTCTGCTTAGGAAACTGACAAGAACAGTAGATCCTCTTCAGTCCAATACACTGTACTTGCTGGGAACAGACGCATGTGCTATTTGTCCTGTGTATGACAATGGCAGCGCAATAGTGACTATTCTTACTATAAAACAACTCTTTCTCGTAGGACCAGAAACTGCATGTGATTCCACTCCATTGAGGACTGGGAAACAAACGCTAGCTCGCCTTACAAAAAACCCACTCTGCTTCAGAGAAAAGAGCACTCTTCTACTCTACTATGTTTCCTATGGGGTCCAAACAGTGAGCTTGCTCATAACAAAAGAACTGTGCTTCCTACACACACGGACCATATGCAGTTCAACTCTGCTTAGGAACCTGACAAAAACAGTAGCTCCTCTTCAGTCCGATACACTGTACTTGCTGGGAACAGACGTGAGTGCTATTTGCACTGTGTATGGCATTTGGAGCGCAATAGTGACTTTCCTTACCAGAAAACAACTCTTGCTCGTAGGACCAGAAACTGCATGTGATTCAACTCCATTTAGGACTGGGAAACAAACGCTAGCTCACCTTACAAGAAACACACTCTGCTTTTGATAAAAGAGCACTCTTCTACTCTACTGTGTTTTCTATGGGGTCCGAACTTTGAGCTTGCTCAGAACAAAAGAACTGTGCTTCCCACACACATGGTCATATCTATTTCAATTCTGCTTAGGAACCTGACAAGAACAGTAGATCCTTTTCAGTCCAATACACTGTACTTGCTGGGAACAGACGCCAGTGCAATTTGTCCTGTGTAAAGCAACGGCAGCGCAATAGTGACTCTTCTTACCATAAAACAACTCTTGCTCGTTGGACCAGAAACTGCATGTGTTTCAACTCCATTTAGGACTGGGAAACAAACGCTAGCTCTCCTTACAAGAAACACATTCTGCTTTAGAGAAAAGAGCACTCCTCTACTCTACTGTGTTTCCTATAGGGCCAGAACAGTGAGCTTGCTCAGAACAAAAGAACTGTGCTTCCTACGCACGGGCCATATCTAGTTCAACTCTGCTTAGGAAACTGACAAGAACAGTAGCTCCTATTCAGTCCAATACACTGTACTTGCTGGGACAGACGCGAGTGCTATTTGTACTGTGTATGGGATTTGGAGCGCAATAGTGACTCTTCTTACCAGAAAACAACTCTTGCTCGTAGTAACAAAAACTGCCTGTGACTCAACTCCATTTAGTACTAGGAAACAATCGCGAGCTCGCCTTAGAAGAAACACACTCTGCTTTAGAGAAAAGAGCACTCTTCTACTCTACTGTGTTTCCTATAGGGCCAGAACAGTGAGCTTGCTCAGAACATAATAACTGTGCTTCCTACACACACGGGCCATATCTAGTTCAACTCTGCTTAGGAAACTGACAAGAACAGTAGCTCCGCTTCAGTCCGATACACTGTACTTGCTGAGAACAGACGTGAGTGCTATTTGCACTGTGTATGGCAATTGGAGCACAATAGTGACTCGTCTTACTAGAAAACAACTCTTGCTCGTAGGACAAAAAACTGCATGTGACTCAACTCCATTTAGGACTGGGAAACAAACGCTAGCTCGCCTTACATGAAACACACTCTGCTTTTGAGAAAAGAGCACTCTTCTACTCTGCAGTGTTTCCTATGGGGTCCGAACAGTGAGCTTGCTCAGAACAAAAGAACTGTGCTTCCTACACACATGGGCCATATCTAGTTCAACTCTGCTTAGGAAACTGACAAGAACAGCAGATCCTTTTCAGTCCAATACACTGTACTTGCTGGGAACAGACTCCAGTGCTATTTGCACTGTGTATGGCAATTGGAGCACAATAGTGACTATTCTTACCAGAAAACAACTCTTGCTCGTAGGACCAAAAACTGCATGTGATTCAACTCCATTTAGGACTGGGAAACAAATGCTAGCTTGCCTTACAAAAACACACTCTGCTTTAGAGAAAAGAGCACTCTTCTACTCTACTGTGTTTCCTATGGGATCCGAACAGTGAGCTTGCTCAGAACAAAAGAACTGTGCTTCCTACACACACAGGCCATATCTAGTTCAACTCTGCTTAGGAAACTGAGAAGAAGAGTAGCTCCTCTTCATTCCAAAACACTGTACTTGCTGGGAACAGACAGGAGGGCTATTTGCACTGTGTATGGCAATGGGAACACAATAGTGACTTTCCTTACCAGAAAACAACTCTTGCTGGTAGGACCAGAAACTGCATGTGATTCAACACCATTTAGGACTGGGAAACAAAAGCAAGCTCGCCTTACAAGAAACACACTCTGCTTTAGAGAAAAGAGCACTCTTCTACTCTACTGTGTTTCCTATGGGGTCCGAACAGTGAGCTTGCTCAGAACAAAAAAACTGTGCTTCCTACACACACGGCCATATCTACTTCAAGTCTGCTTAGGAACCTGACAAGAACAGTAGATCCTCTTCAGTCCAATACACTGTTTTGCTGCGAACAAACGCCAGTGCTATTTGTCCTGTCTATGGCAATGGCAGTGCAATAGTGACTCTTCTTACCAGAAAACAACTCTTGATCGTAGTACCAGAAACTGCATGGGATTCAACTCCATTTAAAACTGGGAAACAAACGCTAGTTCTCCTTACAAGAAACACACTCTGCTTTAGAGAAAAGAGCACTCTTCTACTCTACTGTGTTTCCTATGGGGTCCAAACTGTGAGCTTGCCCAGAACAAAAGAACTGTTCTTCCTACAGACACAGACCATATCTACTTCAACTCTGCTTAGGAAAATGACAAGAACAGTAGCTCCTCTTCAGTCCAATACACTGTACTTGCTGGGAACAGACGCATGTGCTATTTGCACTGTGTATGGCAATGGGAGCGCAATAGTGACCTTCCTTACCAGAAAACAACTCTTGCTCGTAGGACCAGAAACTGCATGTGATTCCACTCCATTTAGGACTGAGAAACAAACGCAAGCTCGCCTTACAAGAAACACACTCTGCTTTAGAGAAAAGAGCACTCTTCTACTCTACTGTGTTTCCTATTGGGCCAGAACAGTGAGCTTGCTCAGAACATAAGAACTGTGCTTCCTACACACACGGACCATATCTAGTTCAACTCTGCTTAGGAAACTGACAAGAACAGTAGCTCCTAATCATTCCAATACACCGTACTTGCTGGGAAAAGACGCGAGTGCCATTTGCCTTGATAGGGCAATCGGAGCGCAATAGTGACTTTCCTTACCAGAAAACAACTCTTGTTCGTAGGACCAGAAACTGCATGTGATTCAAGTCCATTTAGGACTACGAAACAAACGCTAGCTCGCCTTACAAGGAACACACTCTGCTTTTGAGAAAAGAGCACTCTTCTACTCTACTGTGTTTCCTATTGGGCCAGAACAGTGAGCTTGCTCAGAACATAAGAACTGTGCTTCCTACACACAGGGGCCATATTTAGTTCAACTCTGCTTAGGAAAGTGACAAGAACAGTAGCTCCTCTTCAGTCTAATACACTGTACTTGCTGGGAACAGACGCCAGTGCTATTTGTCCTGTGTATGGCATTTGTAGCGCTATAGTGACTCTTCTTACCAGAAAAAAACTCTTGCTCATAGGACCAAAAACTGCCTGTGACTCACCTCCATTTAGGACTGGGAAACAAACGTGAGCTCGCCTTACGAGAATTACACTCTGCTTTAGAGAAAAGAGCACTCTTCTACTCTACTGTGTTTCCTATAGGTCCAGAAGAGTGAGCTTGCTCAGAATATAATAAATGAGCTTCCTACACATACGGGCCATATATAGTTCAACTCTGCTTAGGAACCTGACAAGAACAGTAGATCCTCTTCAGTCCAATACACTGTACTTGCTGGGAAAAGACGCGAGTGCTATTTGCACTGTGTATGGCAAAGGGAGCACAATAGTGACTTTCCTTACCAGAATACAACTCTTGCTCGTAGGACCACAAACAGCATGTGATTCAACTCCATTTAGGACTGCAAACGCTAATTTGCCTTACAAAAAACACACAGTGCTTTTGAGAAAAGAGCACTCTTCTACTCTACTGTGTTTCCTATGGGGTCCGAACAGTGAGCTTGCTCAGAACAAAAGAACTGTGCTTCCTACACACACTGGCCATAACTATTTCAACTCTGCTTAGGAAACTGACAAGAACAGTAGATCCTATTCAGTCCAATAGACTGTACTTGCTGGGAACAGACACCAGTGCTATTTGCATTGTGTACAGCAATTGGAGCACAATAGTGACTCGACTTACCAGAAAACAACTCTTGCTCATAGGACAAAAAACTGCATGTGACTCAACTCCACTTAGGACTGGGAAACAAACTCTAGCTCGCTTTACAAGAAACACACTCTGCTTTAGAGAAAAGAGCACTCTTCTACTCTACTGTTTTTCCTATAGGGCCAGAACAGTGAGCTTGCTCAGAAACAAAGAACTGTGCTTCCTACACACACGGGCCATATCTAGTTCAACTATGCTTAGGAAACTGACAAGAACAGTAGCTCCTATTCAGTCCAATACACTGTATTGTTGGGAACAGACGCAAGTGCTATTTGCACTGTGTATGGCAATGGGAGCACAATAGTGACTTTCCTTACCAGAAAACAACTCCTGTTCGTAGGACCAGAAACTGCATGTGATTCAACTCCATTTAGGACTAGGAAGCAAACGCTAGCTCGCCTTACAAGAAACACACTCTGCTTTAGAGAAAAGAGCACTCATCTACTGTACTCTGTTTCCTATAGGGCCAGAACAGTGAGCTTGCTCAGAACATAAGAACTGTGTTTCCTACACACACGGCCTTATCTAGTTCAACTCTGCTTAGGAAACTGACAGGAACAGTAGCTCCTCTTCAGTCCGATACACTGTACTTGCTGGGAACAGACGTGAGTGCTATTTGCACTTTGTATGGCAATGGGAGCACAATAGTGACTTTCCTTACCAGAAAACAACTCTTGCTCATAGGACCAGAAACTGCATGTGATTCAACTCTATTTAGGACTGGGAAACAAACGCTAGCTCGCCTTACAAGAAACACACTCTGCTTTTGAGAAAAGAGCACTCTTCTACTCTACTGTGTTTTCTATGGGGTCCGAACAGTGAGCTTGCTCAGAACAAAAAAACTGTGCTTCCTACACACACGGGACACATCTAGTTCAACTCTGCTTCGGGAACCTGACAAGAACAGTAGATCCTCTTCAGTCCAATACACTGTACTTGCGGGGAACAGACGCGAGTGCTATTTGCACTGTGTATGCCAATTTGAGCACAATAGTGACTCGTCTTACCAGAAAACAACTCTTGCTCGTAGGACAAAAACCTGCATGTGACTCAAATCCATTTAGGACTGGGAAACTAACGCTAGCTTGCCTTCCAAGAAACACACTTTGCTTTAGAGAAAAGAGCTCTCTTCTACTCTACTGTGTTTCCTATGGGGTCCAAAGAGTGAGTTTGCTCATAACATAAGAACTGTGCTTCCTACACACGGGCCATATCTAGTTCAACTCTGCTTAGGAAACTGTCAAGAACAGTAGCTCCTCTTCAGTCCGATACACAGTTCTTGCTGGGAACAGACGCGAGTGCTCTTTGCTCTGTGTATGGCAATGGGAGCGCAACAGTGACTTTCCTTACCAAAAAACAACTCTTGCTCGTAGGACCAGAAACTGCATGCGATTCAACTCCATTTAGGACTGGGAAACAAACGCTAGCTCGCCTTAC
Source organism: Peromyscus eremicus (assembly GCF_949786415.1). Lineage (NCBI taxonomy): Eukaryota > Metazoa > Chordata > Mammalia > Rodentia > Cricetidae > Peromyscus > Peromyscus eremicus. The sequence continues at coordinate 11,409 of NW_026738077.1, forward strand.
AAGAAACACACTCTGCTTTTGAGAAAAAAGCACTCTTCTACTCTAATGTGTTTCCTATGGGGTTCGAACAGTGAGCTTGCTCAGAACAAAAAAACTGTGCTTCCTACACACACGGCCATATCTACTTCAAGTCTGCTTAGGAACCTGACAAGAACAGTAGATACTCTTCAGTCCAATACACTGTATTTGCTGCGAACAGACGCCAGTGCTATTTGTCCTGTCTATGGCAATGGCAGTGCAATAGTGACTCTTCTTACCAGAAAACAACTCTTGATCGTAGTACCAGAAACTGCATGGGATTCAACTCCATTTAAAACTGGGAAACAAACGCTAGTTCTCCTTACAAGAAACACACTCTGCTTTAGAGAAAAGAGCACTCGTCTACTCTACTGTGTTTCCTATGGGGTCCAATCTGTGAGCTTGCCCAGAACAAAAGAACTGTTCTTCCTACACACATGGACCATATCTAGTTCAACTCTGCTTAGGAACCTGACATGAACAGTAGCTCCTCTTCAGTCCAATACACTGTACTTGCTGGGAACAGACGCATGTGCTATTTGCACTGTGTATGGCAATGGGAGCGCAATAGTGACTTTCCTTACAAGAAAACAACTCTTGCTCGTAGGACCAGAAACTGCATGTGATTCCACTCCATTTAGGACTGAGAAACAAACGCAAGCTCGCCTTACAAGAAACACACTCTGCTTTAGAGAAAAGAGCACTCTTCTACTCTACTGTATTTCCTATAGGGCCAGAACAGTGAGCTTGCTCAGAAAAAAGAACTGTGCTTCCTACACACGGGCCATATCTAGTTCAACTCTGCTTAGGAAACTGAGAAGAAGAGTAGCTCCTCTTCATTCAAATACACTGTACTTGCTGGGAACAGACGGGAGGGCTATTTGCACTGTGTATGGGAACACAATAGTGACTTTCCTTACCAGAAAACAACTCTTGCTCGTAGGACCAGAAACTGCATGTGATTCAACTCCATTTAGGAAAGGGAAACAAACACTAGCTCGCCTTACAAGAAACACACTCTGCTTTTGGGAAAAAAGCACTCTTCTACTCTACTGTGTTTCCTATGGGGTCCGAACAGTGAGCTTGCTCAGAACAAAAAAACTGTGCTTCCTACACACACGGCCATATATACTTCAAGTCTGCTTAGGAACCTGACAAGAACAGTAGATCCTCTTCAGTCCAATACACTGTATTGCCTGAGAACAGACGCCAGTGCTATTTGTCCTGTCTATGGCAATGGCAGTGCGATAGTGACTCTTCTTACCAGAAAACAACTCTAGATCGTAGTACAAGAAACTGCATGGGATTCAACTCCATTTAAAACTGGGAAACAAACGCTAGTTCTCCTTACATGAAACACACTCTGCTTTAGAGAAAAGAGCACTCTTCTACACTACTGTGTTTCCTATGGGTTCCAAACTGTGAGCTTGCCCAGAACAGAAGAATTGTTCTTCCTACACACACGGACCATATCTAGTTCAACTCTGCTTAGGAAAATGACAAGAACAGTAGCTCCTCTTCACTCCAATACACTGTACTTGCTGGGAACAGACGCGAGTGCTATTTGCCTTGATAGGGCAATGGGAGCGCAATGGTGACTTTCCTTACCAGAAAACAACTCTTGTTCGTAGGACCAGAAACTGCATGTGATTCAACTCCATTTAGGACTGGGAAACAAACGCAAGCTCGCCTTTCAAGAAACACACTCTGCTTTAGAGAAAAAAGCACTCTTCTACTCTACTGTGTTTCCTATGGGGTCCGAACAGTGAGCTTGCTCAGAACAAAAGAATGTGCTTCCTACACACACGGCCATATATAGTTCAATTCTGCTTAGGAACCTGACAAGAACAGTAGATCCTCTTCAGTCCAATACACTGTACTTGCTGGGAACAGAAGCCAGTGCTATTTGTCCTGTGTATGGCAATGGCAGCGCAATAGTAACTCTTCTTACCATAAAACAACTCTTGCTCGTAGGACCAGAAACTGCATGTGATTCAACTCCATTTAGGACTGGGAAACAAAGGCTAGGTCGCCTTACTAGAAACACACTCTGCTTTAGAGAAAAGAGCACTCTTCTACTCTACTGTGTTTCCTATAGGGCCAGAACAGTGAGCTTGCTCAGAACAAAAGAACTGTGCTTCCTACACACGGGCCATATCTAGTTCAACTCTGCTTAGGAAACTGACAAGAAGAGTAGCTCCTCTTCAGTCCGATACACTGTACTTACTGGGAGAGACGCGAATGCTATTTGCACTGTATATGGCAATGGGAGCGCAATAGTGACTTTCCTTACCAGAAAACAACTCTTGCTCGTAGGACCAGAAACTGCTTGTGATTCCACTCCATTTAGGACTGGGAAACAAACGCTAGCTCGCGTTATAAGAAACACACTCTGCTTTTGAGAAAAGACCACTCTTCTACTCTACTGTGTTTCCTACAGGGCCAGAACAGTGAGCTTGCTCAGAATATAATAACTGTGCTTCCTACACACACGAGCCATATCTAGTTCAACTCTGCTTAGGAAACTGACAAGAACAGTAGCTCCGCTTCAGTCCGATACACTGTACTTGCTGAGAACAGACGTGAGTGCTATTTGCACTGTGTATGGCAATTGGAGCACAATAATGACTCGTCTTACCAGAAAACAACTCTTGCTCGTAGGACAAAAAACTGCATGTGACTCAACTCAATTTAGGACTGGGAAACAAACGCTAGCCCGCCTTACATGAAACATACTCTGCTTTTGAGAAAAGAGCACTCTTCTACTCTACAGTGTTTCCTATGGGGTCCGAACAGTGAGCTTTCTCAGAAAAAAAGAACTGTGCTTCCTACACACACGGGCCATATCTAGTTCAACTCTGCTTAGGAAACTGACAAGAACAGTAGCTCCTCTTCAGTCCGATACACTGTACTTGCTTGGAACAGACGCAAGTGCTATTTGCACTGTGTATGGCAATGGGAGCGCAATAGTGAATTTCCTTACCAGAAAACAACTCTTGTTCGTAGTACCAGAAACTGCATGTGATTCAACTCCATTTAGGACTAGGAAACAAACGCTAGATCACCTTACAAAAAACATACTCTGCTTTAGAGAAAAGAGCACTCATCTACTCTACTGTGATTCCTATAGGGCCAGAACAGTGAGCTTGCTCAGAACAAAAGAACTGTGCTTCCTACACACGGGCCATATCTAGTTCAACTCTGCTTAGGAAACTGACAAGAACAGTAGCTCCTATTCAGTCCAATACACTGTACTTGAGGGAAGAGACGCGAGTGCTATTTGCACTATGTATGGCATTTGGAGCGCAATAGTGACTCTTCTTACCAGAAAACAACTCTTGCTCGTAGGACCAAAAACTGCCTGTTACTCAACTCCATTTAGGACTGGGAAACAAACGTGAGCTCGCCTTACAAGAAACACACTCTGCTTTAGAGAAAAGAGCACTCTTCTACTCTACTGTGTTTCCTATAGGGCCAGAACAGTGAGCTTGCTCAGAACATAATAACTGTGCTTCCTACACACACGGGCCATATCTAGTTCAACTCTGCTTAGGAAACTGACAAGAACAGTAGCTACTCTTCAGTCCGATATACTGTACTTGCTGAGAACAGACATGAGTGCTATTTGCACTGTGTATGGCAATTGGAGCACAATAGTGACTCGTCTTACCAGAAAACAACTCTTGCTCATAGGACAAAAAACTGCATGTGACTCAACTCCATTTAGGACTGGGAAACAAACTCTAGCTCGCCTTACAATAAACACACTCTGCTTTTGAGAAAAGAGCACTCTTCTACTCTACTGTGTTTCCTATGGGGTCAGAACAGTGAGCTTGCTCAGAAAAAGAGAACTGTGCTTCCTACGCACATGGCCATATCTAGTTCAATTCTGCTTAGGAACCTGACAAGAACAGTAGATCCTCTTCAGTCCAATACACTGTAATTGCTGGGAACACACGCGAGTGCTATTTGCACTGTGTATGGCAATGAGAGCGCAATAGTGACTTTCCTTACCAGAAAACAACTCTTGCTCGAAGGACCACAAAATGCATGTGATTCAACGCCATTTAGGACTGGGAAAGAAATGCTAGCTCGCCTTACAAGAAACACACTCTGCTTTTGAGAAAAGAACACTCTTCTACTCTACGGTGTTTCCAATGGGGTCCAAACAGTGAGCTTGCTCAGAACAAAAGTACTGTGCTTCCTACACACGGACCATATCTAGTTCAACTCTGCTTAGGAAACTGACACGAACAGTAGCTCCTATTCAGTCCAATACACTCTACTTGCTGGGAACAGACGCGAGTGCTATTTGCACTGTGTATGGCAATTGGAGAACAATAGTGACTCGTCTTACCAGAAAACAATTCTTGCTCCTAGGACAAAAAACTGCATGTGACTCAACTCCATTTAGGACTGGGAAACAAACTTTAGCTTGCTTTACAAGAAACACACTCTGCTTTTGAGAAAAGAGCACTCTTCTACTCTACAGTGTTTCCTATAGGGCCAGAACAGTGAGCTTTCTCAGAAAAAATGAACTGTGCTTCCTACACACACGGGCCATATCTAGTTCAACTCTGCTTAGGAAACCGACAAGAACAGTAGCTCCTCTTCATTCCGATACACTGTACTTGCTTGGAACAGACGCAAGTGCTATTTGCACTGTGTATGGCAATGGGAGCGCAATAGTGACTTTCCTTACCAGAAAACAACTCCTGTTCGTAGTACCGGAAACTGCATGTGATTCAACTCCATTTAGGACTAGGAAACCAACGCTAGCTCGCCTTACAAGAAACACACTCTGCTTTAGAGAAAAGAGCACTCATCTACTCTACTGTGTTTCCTATAGGGCCAGAACAGTGAGCTTGCACAGAACATAAGAACTGTGCTTCCTACACACACGGGCCATATCTAGTTCAACTCTGCTTAGGAAACTGAAAAGAACAGTAGCTCCTCTTCAGTCCGATACACTGTACTTGCTGGGAACAGAGGCGAGTGCTATTTGCACTTTGTATGGCAATGGGAGCGCAATAGTGACTTTCCTTACCAGAAAACAACTCTTGCTCCTAGGAACAGAAACTGCATGTGATTCAACTCCATTTAGGACTAGGAAACAAACGCTAGCTTGCCTTATAAGAAACACACTCTGCTTTTGAGAAAAGAGCACTCTTCTACTCTACTGTGTTTCCTATGGGGTCCGAACAGTGAGCCTGCTCAGAACAAAAGAACTGTGCTTCCTACGCACAGGGCCATATCTAGTTCAATTCTGCTTAGGAACCTGACAATAACAGTAGATCCTCTTCAGTCCAATACACTGTACTTGCTGCGAACAGACGCCAGTGCTATTTGTCCTGTGTATGGCAATGGCAGCGCAATAGTGACTATTCTTACCATAAAACAGCTCTTGCTCGTAGGAAAAATACTGCATGTGATTCCACTCCATTTAGGACTGGGAAACAAACGCTAGCTCGCCTTACAAGAAACACACTCTGCTTTAGAGAAAAGAGCACTCTTCTACTCTACTGTGTTTCCTATGGGGTCCAAACAGTGAGCTTGCTCAGAACAAAAGAACTGTGTTTCCTACACACACGGACCATATGAAGTTCAACTCTGCTTAGGAAACTGACAAGAACAGTAGCTCCTATTCAGTCCAATACACTGTACTTTCTGGGAAAAGACTCGAGTGCTATTTGCCCTGTGTATGGCAATGGGAGCACAATGGTGACTTTCCTTACCAGAAAACAGCTCTTGTTCGTAGGACCAGAAACTGCATGTGATTCAACTCCATTTAGGACTAGGAAACAAACGCTAGCTCGCCTTACAAGAAACACACTCTGCTTTAGAGAAAAGAGCTCTCTTCTACTCTACTGTGTTTCCTATGGGGTCCAAACAGTGAGCTTGCTCAGAACATAAGAACTGTGCTTCCTACACACATGGGCCTTATCTAGTTCAACTCTGCTTAGGAAACTGACAAGAACAGTAGCTCATATTCAGACCAATACACTGTACTTGAGGGAACAGACGCGTGTGCTATTTGCACTGTGTACGGCATTTGGAGTGCAATAGTGTCTCTTCTTACCAGAAAACAACTCTTCCTCGTAGGACCAAAAACTGCCTGTTACTCAACTCCATTTAGGACTGGGAAACAAACGCGAGCTCGCCTTACAAGAAACACACTCTGCTTTAGAGAAAAGAGCACTCTTCTACTCTATTGTGTTTCCTATAGGGCCAGAACAGTGAGCTTGCTCAGAACATAATAACTGTGCTTCCTACACACACGGGCCATATCTAGTTCAACTCTGCTTAGGAAACTGACAAGAACAGTAGATCCTCTTCAGTCCGATACACTGTACTTGCTGAGAACAGACGTGAGTGCTATTTGCACTGTGTAAGGCAATTGGAGCACAATAGTGACTCGTCTTACCAGAAAACAACTCTTGCTCGTAGGACAAAAAACTGCATGTGACTCAACTCCATTTAGGACTGGGAAACACACTCTAGCTTGCCTTACAAGAAACACACTCTGCTTTTGAGAAAAGAGCACTCTTCTACTCTACTGTGTTTCCTATGGGGTCCAAACAATGAGCTTGCTCAGAACAAAAGAACTGTGCTTCCTACACACACGGACCATATGTAGTTCAACTCTGCTTAGGAAAATGACAAGAACAGTAGCTCCTCTTCAGTCCAATACACTGTACTTGCTGGGAACAGACCCGAGTGCTATTTGCACTGTGTATGGCAATGAGAGCGCAATAGTGACTTTCCTTACCAGAAAACAACTCTTGCTCGTAGGACAAGAAACTGCATGTGATTCCACTCCATTTAGGACTGGAAAACAAACGCTAGCTCGCATTACAAGAAACACACTCTGCTTTAGAAAAAAGAGCACTCTTCTAATCTACTGTGTTTCCTATAGGGTCCAAACAGTGAGCTTGCTCAGAACAAAAGTACTGTGGTTCCTACACACACGGAACATATGTAGTTCAACACTGCTTAGGAAACTGACAAGAACAGTAGCTCCTATTCAGTCCAATACACTGTACTTGCTGGGAAAAGACGCGAGTGCTATTTGCCCTGTGTATGGCAATGGGAGCGCAATAGTGACTTTACTTACCAGAAAACAACTCTTGTTCGTAGGACCAGAAACTGCATGTGATTCAACTCCATTTAGGACTAGGAAATAAACGCTAGCTCGCCTTACAAGGAACACACTCTGCTTTTGAGAAAAGAGCACTCTTCTATTCTACTGTGTTTTCTATAGGGCCAGAAGAGTGAGCTTGCTCAGAACATAAGAACTGTGCTTCCTACACACACGGGCCATGTGTAGTTCAACTCTGCTTAGGAAACTGACAAGAACAGTAGCTCCTCTTCAGTCCGATACACTGTACTTATTGGGAACAGACACAAGTGCTGTTTGCACTGTATATGGCAATGGGAGCGCAATAGTGACTTTCCTTACCAGAAAACAACTCTTGCTCGTAGGACCAGAAACTGCATGTGATTCCACTCCATTTAGGACTGGGAAACAAACGCTAGCTCGCGTTATAATAAACACACTCTGCTCTTGAGAAAAGAACACTCTTCTACTCTACTGTGTTTCCTATGGGGCCTGAACAGTTAGCTTGCTCAGAACAAAAGAACTGTGCTTCCTACACACACGGCCATATCTAGTTCAATTCTGCTTAGGAACCTGACAAGAACAGTAGATCCTCTTCATTCCAATACACTGTACTTGCTGGGAACAGACGCGAGTGCTATTTGCACTGTGTATGGCAATTGGAGCACAATAATGACTCGTCTTACCAGAAAACAACTCTTGCTCATAGGACAAAAAACTGCATGTGACTCAACTCCATTTAGGACTGGGAAACAAACTCTAGCTCGCCTTACAAGAAACACACTCTGCTTTTGAGAAAAGAGCACTCTTCTACTCTACTGTGTTTCCTACGGTGTCCAAACACTGAGCTTGCTCAGAACAAAAGAACTGTGCTTCCTACACAGACGAACCATATGTAAGTTCAACTCTGCTTAGGAAAATGACAAGAACAGTAGCTCTTCTTCAGTCCAATACACTGTACTTGCTGGAATCAGACGCGAGTGCTATTTGCACTGTGTATGGCAATGAGAGCGCAATAGTTTCTTTCCTTACCAGAAAACAACTCTTGCTTGTAGGACCACAACTGCATGTGATTCAACGCCATTTAGGACTGGGAAACAAATGATAGCTCGCCTTAGAAGAAACACACTCTGCTTTAGAAAAAGAGCACTCTTCTACTCTAATGTGTTTCCTACATGGCCAGAACAGTGAGCTTGCTCAGAACATAAGAACTGTGCTTCCCACACACGGGCCATATCTAGTTCAACTCTGCTTAGGAAACTGACAAGAACAGTAGCTCCTCTTCAGTCCAATACACTGTACTTGCTGGGAACAGACGCGAGTGCTATTTGCACTGGGTATGTCAATGGGAGCACAATAGTGACTTTCCTTACCAGAAAACAACTCTTGCTCGTAGGACCAGAAACTGCATGTGATTCAACTCCATTTAGTAATGGGAAACAAACGCTAGCTCGCCTTAAAAGAAACACACTCTGCTTTTGAGAAATAAACACTCTTCCACTCCACTGTGTTTCCTATGGGTTCTGAACAGTGAGCTTGCTCAGACAAAAAATCTGTGCTTCCTACACACACGGCCATATCTAGTTCAAGTCTGCTTAGGAACCTGACAAGAACAGTAGATCCTCTTCCATCCAATACACTGTAATTGCTGCGAACAGACACCAGTGCTATTTGTCCTGTGTATGGCAATGGCAGCGCAATAGTGACTCTTCTTAGCAGAAAACAACTCTTGCTCGTAGTACCAGAAACTGCATGGGATTCAACTCCATTTAGGACTGCGAAACAAACCTCAGCTCGCCTTACAAGAAACAAACTCTGCTTTAGAGAAAAGAGCACTCTTCTACTCTACTGTGTTTCCTATGGGGTCAAACAGTGAGCTTGCAAAGAACAAAAGAACTGTGCTTCCTACAAACACGGATCATATCTAGTTCAACTCTGCTTAGGAAACTGACAAGAACAGTAGCACCTATTTAGTCCAATACACTGTACTTGCTGGGAACAGAAGCGAGTGCTATTTGCACTGTGTATGGCAATGGGAGCACAATGTGACTTTCCTTACCAGAAAACAACTCTAGTTCGTAGGACCTGAAACTGCATGTGATTCAACTCCATTTAGGACTAGGAAATAAACGCTAGCTCGCCTTAGAAGAAACACACTCTGCTTTTGAAAAAAGAGCACTCTTCTACTCTACTGTGTTTCCTATAGGGCCAGAACAGTGAGTTTGCTCAGAACATAACAACTGTGCTTCCTACACACACGGGCCATATCTAGTTCAACTCTGCCTGGGAAACTCACAAGAACAGTAGCTCCTCTTTAGTCTGATACACTGTACTTGCTGGGAACAGACGCGAGTGCTATTTGCACTGTGTATGGAAATGGGAGAGCAATAGTGACTTTCCTTACCAGAAAAAAACTCTTGCTTGTAGGACCACAATCTGCATGTGATTCAACTCCGTTTAGGACTGGGAAACAAACGCTAGCTCGCCTTACAAGAAACACACTCTGCTTTGGAGAAAAGAGCACTCTTCTACTCTACTGTTTATCCTATCGGGTCCAAACAGTGAGCTTGCTCAGAACAAAAGAACTGTGCTTCCTACACACACGGATCATATCTAGTTCAATTCTGCTTAGGAACCTGACAAGAACAGTAGATCCTCTTCAGTCCAGTACACTGTACTTGCTGGGAACAGACGCCAGTGCTATTTGTCCTGTGTATGGCAATGGCAGCGCAATAGTGACTCTTCTTACCATAAAACAAATCATGCTTGTAGGACCAGAAACTGCATGTGATTCAACTCCATTTAGGACTGGGAAACAAACACTAGCTCGCCTTACAAGAAACACACTCTGCATTTGAGAAAAGAGCACTCTTCTACTCTACTGTTTCCTATGGGGTCCGAACAGTGAGCTTGCTCAGAACAAAAGAACTGTGCTTCCTACACACACGGGCCATATCGAGTTCAACTGTGCTTAGGAAACTGACAAGAACAGTAGCTCCTCTTCAGTCCAATACACTTTACGTGCGGGTAACATACGCGAGTGCTTTTTGCACTGTGTATGGCAATTGGAGCACAATAGTGACTCGTCTTACCAGAAAACAACTCTTGCTCGTAGGACAAAAAACTGCATGTGATTCAACTCCATTTAGGACTGGGCAACAAACGCTAGCTCGCCTTACAAGAAACAAACTCTGCTTTAGAGAAAAGAGCACTCTTCTACTCTACTGTGTTTCCTATAGGGCCAGAACAGTGAGCTTGCTTAGAACATAAGAACTGTGCTTCCTACCCACACGGGCCATATCTAGTTCAACTCTGCTTGGGAACCTGACAAGAACAGTAGCTCCTCTACAGTCCAATACACTGTACTTGCTGGGAACAGACGCATGTGCTATTTGCACTTTGTATGGCAATGGGAGCACAATAGTAACTTTCCTTACCAGAAAACAACTCTTAATCATACTACCAGAAACTGCATGTGATTCCACTCCATGTAGGACTGGGAAACAAACGCTAGCTCGCCTTACAAGAAACACACTCTGCTTTTGAGAAAAGAGCACTCTTCTACTCTAATGTGTTTCCTATGGGGTCCAAACAGTGAGCTTGCTCAGAACAAAAGAACTGCGCTTCCTACACACACGGATCATATCTAGTTCAACTCTGCTTAGGAAACTGACAAGAACAGTAGCTCCTCTTCAGTCCGATACACTGTACTTGCTGGGAACAGACGCGAGTACTATTTGCACTGTGTATGGCATTGGGAGTGCAATAGTGACTTTCCTTACCAGAAAACAACTCTTGCTCGTAGGACCAGAAATTGCATGTGATTCAACTCCATTTAGGACTGGGAAACAAATGCTAGCTCACCTTACATGAAACACACTCTGCTTTTGAGTAAAGAGCACTCTTTTACTCTACTGTGCTTCCTATGGGGTCCGAACAGTGAGCTTGCTCAGAATAAAAGAACTGTGCTTCCTATACACACGGGCCATATCTAGTTCAACACTGCTTAGGAAAGTGACAAGAACAGTAGATCCTCTTCAGTCCAATACACTGTACTTGCTGGGAACAGACGCTAGTGCTATTTGTCCTGTGTATGGCAATGGCAGCGCAATAGTGACTCTTCTTAACAGAAAACAACTCTTGCTCGTAGGACCAGAAACGGCATGAGATTCAACTCCATTTAGGACTGGGAAACAAACGCTAGCTCACCTTACAAGAAACACACTCTGCTTTTGAGAAAAGAGCACTCTTCTACTCTAAAGTTTTTCCTATAGGGCCAAAACAGTGAGCTTGCTCAGAACAAAAGAACTGTGCTTCCTACACACGGTCATATCTAGTTCAATTCTGCTTAGGAAACTTACAAGAATAGTAGATACTTTTCAGTCCAATACACTGCACTTGCTGGGAACAGACGCGAGTGCTATTTGCACTGTGTATGGCAATGGGAGCGCAATAGTGACTTTCCTTACCAGAAAACAACTCTTGCTCATAGGACCAGAAACTGCATGTTATTCAACTCCATATAGTACTGGGAAACAAACGCTAGCTCGCCTTACAAGAAACACACTCTGCTTTTGAGAAAAGAGCACTCTTCTACTCTAATGTGTTTCCTATAGGGCCAGAACAGTGAGCTTGCTCAGAACAAAAGAACTGTGCTTCCTACACACGGCCATATCTAGTTCAACTCTGCTTACGAACCTGACAAGAAGAGTAGACCCTCTTCAGTCCAATACACTGTACATGCTGGTAACAGACGCGAGTGCTATTTGCCCAGTGTATGACAATGGGAGCACAATAGTGACTCTTCTTACCAGAAAACAACTCTTGCTCGTAGGACCAGAGACTGCATGTGATTCATCTCCATTTAGGACTAGGAAACAAACACTAGCTCGCCTTACAAGAAACACACTCTGATTTAGAGAAAAAAGCACTCTTCTACTCTACTGTGTTTCCTAAGAGGTCTGAACAGTGAACTTGCTCAGAACAAAAGAACTGTGCTTCCTACACACACGGCCATACCTAGTTCAATTCTGCTTAGGAACCTGACAAGAACAGTAGATCCTCTTCAGTCCAATACACTGTACATGCTGGGAACAGACGCGAGTGCTATTTGCCCTTTGTATGACAATGGGAGCACAATAGTGACACTTCTTACCAGAAAACAACTCTTGCTCGTAGTACCAGAAACTGCATGGGATTCAACTCCATTTAGGACTTTGAAACAAACGCCAGCTCGCCTTACAAGAAACAAACTCTGCTTTAGAGAAAAGAGCACTCTTCTACTCTACTGTGTTTCCTATGGGGTCAAACAGTGAGCTTGCAAAGAACAAAAGAACTGTGCTTCCTACAAACACGGATCATATCTAGTTCAACTCTGCTTAGGAAACTGACAAGAACAGTAGCACCTATTTAGTCCAATACACTGTACTTGCTGGGAACAGAAGCGAGTGCTATTTGCACTGTGTATGGCAATGGGAGCACAATGTGACTTTCCTTACCAGAAAACAACTCTTGTTCGTAGGACCTGAAACTGCATGTGATTCAACTCCATTTAGGACTAGGAAACAAACGCTAGCTCGCATTACAAGAAACACACTCTGCTTTTGAGAAAAGAGCACTCTTCTACTCTACTTTGTTTCCTATAGGGCCAGAACAGTGAGTTTGCTCAGAACATAAGAACTGTGCTTCCTACACACACGGGCCATATCTAGTTCAACTCTGCTTAGGAAACTCACAAGAACAGTAGCTCCTCTTTAGTCTGATACACTGTACTTCCTGGGAACAGACGCGAGTGCTATTTGCACTGTGTATGGAAATGGGAGAGCAATAGTGACTTTCCTTACCAGAAAACAACTCTTGCTTGTAGGACCACAATCTGCATGTGATTCAACTCCATTTAGGACTGGGAAACAAACACTAGCTCACCTTACAAGAAACACACTCTGCTTTGGAGAAAAGAGCACTCTTCTACTCTACTGTTTATCCTATCGGGTCCAAACAGTGAGCTTGCTCAGAAAAAAAGAACTGTGCTTCCTACACACACGGATCATATCTAGTTCAATTCTGCTTAGGAACCTGACAAGAACAGTAGATCCTCTTCAGTCCAATACACTGTACTTGCTGGGAACAGACGCCAGTGCTATTTGTCCTGTGTATGGCAGTGGCAGCGCAATAGTGACTCTTCTTTCCATAAAACAAATCATGCTTGTAGGACCAGAAACTGCATGTGATTCAACTCCATTTAGGACTGGGAAACTAACGCTAGCTCGCCTTACAAGAAACACACTCTGCATTTGAGAAAAGAGCACTCTTCTACTCTACTGTTTCCTATGGGGTCCGAACAGTGAGCTTGCTCAGAACAAAAGAACTGTGCTTCCTACACACACGGGCCATATCGAGTTCAACTGTGCTTAGGAAACTGACAAGAACAGTAGCTCCTCTTCAGTCCAATACACTTTACGTGCTGGTAACATACGCGAGTGCTTTTTGCACTGTGTATGGCAATTGGAGCACAATAGTGACTCGTCTTACCAGAAAACAACTCTTGCTCGTAGGACAAAAAACTGCATGTGACTCAACTCCATTTAGGACTGGGCAACAAACGCTAGCTCGCCTTACAAGAAACACACTCTGCTTTAGAGAAAAGAGCACTCTTCTACTCTACTGTGTTTCCTATAGGGCCAGAACAGTGAGCTTGCTTAGAACATAAGAACTGTGCTTCCTACCCACACGGGCCATATCTAGTACCACTCTGCTTGGGAACCTGACAAGAACAGTAGCTCCTCTTCAGTCCAATACACTGTACTTGCTGGGAACAGACGCATGTGCTATTTGCACTTTGTACGGCAATGGGAGCACAATAGTAACTTTCCTTACCAGAAAACAACTCTTAATCATACTACCAGAAACTGCATGTGATTAAACTCCATTTAGGACTGGGAAACAAACGCTAGCTCGCCTTACAAGAAACACACTCTGCTTTAGAGAAAACAGCACTCTTCTACTCTACTCTGTTTCCTATGGGGTCCAAACAGTGAGCTTGCTCAGAACAAAAGAACTGCGCTTCCTACACACACGGACCATATCTAGTTCAACTCTGCTTAGGAAACTGACAAGAACAGTAGCTCCTCTTCAGTCCATTACACTGTACTTGCTGGGAACAGACACGAGTACTATTTGCACTGTGTATGGCATTGGGAGTGCAATAGTGACTTTCCTTACCAGAAAACAACTCTTGCTCGTAGGACCAGAAACTGCATGTGATTCAACTCCATTTAGGACTGGGAAACAAATGCTAGCTCACCTTACATGAAACACACTCTGCTTTTGAGTAAAGAGCACTCTTCTACTCCACTGTGCTTCCTATGGGGTCCGAACAGTGAGCTTGCTGAGAACAAAAGAACTGTGCTTCCTATACACACGGGCCATATCTAGTTCAACACTGCTTAGGAAAGAGA
>NW_026738078.1:0-25974 GCF_949786415.1 Peromyscus eremicus
GCTTAGGAAACTGACAAGAACAGTAGCTCCTCTTCTGTCCAATACACTGTACTTGCTGGGAACAGACGAGAGTGCTATTTGCACTGTGTATGACAATGGTAGCACAATATTGACTCTTCTTACCAGAAAACAACTCTTGCACGTAAGACCAGAAACTGCATGTGATTCAACTCCATTTAGGACTGGGAATCAAACGCTAGCTTGCCTTACAAGAAACACACTCTGCTTCTGAGAAAAGAGCACTCTTCTACTCTTCTGTGTTTCCTATAGGGCCAGAACAGTGAGCTTGCTCAGGACAAAAGAACTGTGCTTCCTACACACACGGGCCATATCTAGTTCAACTCTGCTTAGGAAACTGACAAGAACAGTAGCTCCTCTTCAGTCCAATACATTGTACTTGCTGGGAACAGACGCGAGTGCTATTTGCACAGTTTATGGCAAAGGGAGCACAATAGTGACTTTTCTTACCAGAAAACATCCCTTGCTGATAGGACCAGAAACTGCATGTGATTCAACTCCATGTAGGACTGGGAAACAAACGCTAGCTCGCTTTACAAGAAACACACTCTGCTTTTGAGAAAAGAGCACTCTTCTATTCTACTGTTTTTCCTATGGGGTCCGAACAGTGAGCTTGCTCAGAACAAAAGAACTGTGATTTCTACACACACGGGCCATATCTAGTTCAACTCTGCTTAGGAAACTGACAAGAACAGTAGATCCTCTTCAGTCCAATACACTGTACTTGCTGGGAACAGACGCGAGTGCTATTTGCCCTGTGTATAGCAAAGGGAGCACAATAGTGACTCTTCTTACCAGAAAACAACTCTTGCACATGGGACCAGAACCTGCATGTGATTCAACTCCATGTAGGACTGGGAAACAAAAGCTAGCTCGCCTTACAAGAAACACACTCTGCTTTTGAGAAAAGAGCACTCTTCTACTCTACTGTGTTTCCTATAGGGCCAAAACAGTGAGCTTCCTCAGAACAAAAGAACTGTGCTTCCTACACACACGGGCTATTACTAGTTCAACTCTGCTTAGGAAACTGACAAGAACAGTAGATACTCTTCAGTCCAATACACTGTACATGCTGAAAACAGAGGCCAGTGCTATTTGCCATGTGTATGAAAATGGGAGGGCAATAGTGACTCTTCTTACCAGAAAGCAATTCTTGCTACTAGGATCAGAAACTGCATGTGATTCAACTCCATTTAGGACTGGGAAACAAACGCTAGCTCGCCTTACAAGAAACACATTCTGCTTTTGAGAAAAGAGCACTCTTCTACTCTACTGTGTTTCCTATGGGGTCTGAAGAGTGAGCTTGCTCAGAACAAAAGAACTGTGCTTCCTACACACACGGGCCATATCTCGTTCAACTCTGCTTAGGAAACTAACAAGAACGGTAGCTCTTCTTCTGTCCAAAACACTGTACTTGCAACGAACAGTAGCGAGTGTTGTTTGCACTGTGTATGGCAATAGGATTGCAATAGTGACTCTTCTTTCCAGAAAACAACTCTTGCTCATAGGACCAGAAACTGAACGTAATTCAACTCCATTTAGGACTGGGAAACAAACGCTAGCTCACCTTACAAGAAACACACTTTGCTTTTGAGAAAAGAGCACTCTTCTACTCTTCTGTGTTTCCTATATGACCAGAACAGTGAGCTTGCTCAGAACAAAAGAACTGTGCTTCCTACACATACGGGCCATATCTCATTCAACTCTGCTTAAAAAACTGACAAGAACAGTAGCTCCTCTTCAGTCCAATACACTGTACTTGCTGGGAACAGACGTGAGTGCAATTTGCACTGTTTATGGCAAAGGGAGCACAACAGTGACTTTCCTTACCAGAAAACATCCCTTGCTCGTAGGACCAGAAACTGCATGTGATTCAACTCCATTTTGGACTGGGAAGCAAACGCTAGCTCGCCTTACAAGACACACACTCAGCTTTTGAGAAAAGAGCACTCTTCTATTCTACTGTGTTTCCAATGGGGTCCGAACAGTGAGCTTGCTCAGAACAAAAGAACTGTGCTTCCTACACACACGGGCCATATCTAGTTCAACTCTGCTTAGGAAACTGACAAGAACAGTAGATCATCTTCAGTCCAATACACTGTACATGCTGGGAACAGACGCCAGTGCTATTTGCCCTGTGTATGACAATGGGAGGGCAACAGTGACTCTTCTTACCAGAAAACAACTCTTGCTCATAGGACCAGAAACTGCATGTGATTCAACTCCAATTAAGACTGGGAAACAAACGCTAGCTCGCCTTACATGAAACACATTCTGCTTTTAAGAAAAGAGCACTCTTCTACTCTACTGTGTTTCCTATAGGGCCAGAAGAGTGAGGTTCCTCAGAACAAAAGAAGTGTACTTCTAACACACACGGGCCATATCTAGTTCAACTTTGCTAAGGAAACTGACAAGAACAGTAGATCCTCTTCAGTCCAATACACTGTACATCCTGGGAACAGACGCGAGTCCTTTTTGCCCTGTGTATGGCAATGGGAGCACAATAGTGACTCTTCTTACTAGAAAACAACTCTTGCTTGTAGGACCAGAAACTGCATGTGATTCAACTACATTTAGGACTGGGAAACAAACGCTAGCTCGCTTTACAAGAAACACACTCTGCTTTTGAGAAAAGAGCACTCCTCTACTCTATTGTGTTTCCTATAGGGCAAAAACAGTGAGCTTGCTCAGAACAAAAGAACTGTGCTTCCTACACACACGGGCCATATCTAGTTCAACTCTGCTTAGGAAACTGACAAGAACAGTAGATCCTATTCCGTCCATTACACTGTACATGCTGGGAATAGACGCCAGTGCTATTTGCCCTGTGTATGTCAATGGGAGCGCAATAGTGACTCTTCTTACCAGAAAACAACTCTTGCTCCTAGGATCAGAAACTGCATGTGATTCAATTCCATTTAGGACTGGGAAACAAACGCTAGCTCGCCTTACAAGAAACACACTCTGCTTTTGAGAAAAGAGCACTCTTCTACTCTACTGTATTTCCTATGGCGTCCGAACAGTGAGCTTGCTCAGAGCAAAGGAACTGTGCTTCCTACACACACGGGCCCTATCTAGTTCAACTCTGCTTAGGAAACTGACAAGAACAGTAGCTCCTCTTCTGTCCAATACACTGTACTTGCAAAGAACAGTAGCGAGTGTTGTTTGTACTGTGTATGGCAATAGGAGCGCAATAGTGACTCTTCTTACCAGAAAACAACTCTTGCTCATAGGACAAGAAATTGCATCTAATTCAACTCCACTTAGAACTGGGAAACAAACGCTAGCTCGCCTTACAAGAAACACACTCTGCTTTTGAGAAAAGAGCACTCTTCTACTCTACTGTGTTTCCTATAGGGCCAAAACAGTGAGCTTGCTCAGAACAAAAGAACTGTGCTTCCTACACACATGGGCCATATCTAGTTCTGCTCTGCTTAGGAAACTGATAAGAACAGTAGATCCTCTTCAGTCCAATACACTGTACTGGCTGGGAACAGACGCGAGTGCTATTTGCACTGTGTATGGCAAAGGGAACACAATAGTGACTTTCCTTTCCAGAAAAAAACTCTTGCTCTTAGGACCAGAAACTGCATGTGATTCAACTCCATTTAGGACTGGGAAACAAACGCAAGCTCGTCTTACAAGAAACACACTCTGTTTTTGAGAAAAGAGCACTCTTCTACTCTACTGTGTTTCTATAGGCCAGAAGAGTGAGCTAGCTCAGAACAAAAGAACTGTGCTTCCTACACACACGGGCCATATCTAGTTCAACTCTGCTTAGGAAACTGACAAGAACAGTATATCATTTTCAGTCCAATACACTGTACTTGCTGGGAACAGACGCCAGTGCTATTTGTGCTATTTGCCCTGTGTATGGCAATGGGAGCGCAATAGTGACTCTTCTTACCAGAAAAAAACTCTTGCTCGTATGATCAGAAACTGCATGTGATTCAACTCCATTTAAGACTGCGAAACAAACACTAGCTCGCCTTACAAGAAACACACTCTGCTTTTGAGAAAAGAGCACTCTTCTATTCTACTGTGTTTCCTATGGGGTCCGAACAGTGAGCTTGCTCAGAACAAAGAACTGTGCTTCCTACACACGCGGGCCATATCTAGTTCAACTCTGCTTAGGAAACTGACAAGAGCAGTAGCTCCTCTTCAGTCCAATACACTGTACTTGCTGGGAACAGACGTGAGTGCTATTTGCACTGTGTATGGTAAGGGGAGCACAATAGTGACTTTCCTTTCCAGAAAAAAACTCTTGCTCGTAGGACCAGAAACTGCATGGGATTCAACTCCGTTTCTGACTGGGAAATAAACACTAGCTAGCCTTACAAGAAACACACTCTGCTTTTGAGAAAAGAGCAATCTTCTACTGTACTGTGTTTACTATGTGGTCCGAAAATTGAGCTTGCTCAGAACAAATGAACTGTGCTTCACACACACGGGCCATATCTAGTTCAACTCTGCTTAGGAAACTGACAAGAACAGTAGCTCCTCTTCTGTCCAATACACTGTACTTGCTGGGAACAGACGAGAGTGCTATTTGCACTGTGTATGACAATGGTAGCACAATATTGACTCTTCTTACCAGAAAACAACTCTTGCACGTAAGACCAGAAACTGCATGTGATTCAACTCCATGTAGGACTGGGAATCAAACACTAGCTTGCCTTACAAGAAACACACTCTGCTTCTGAGAAAAGAGCACTCTTCTACTCTTCTGTGTTTCCTATAGGGCCAGAACAGTGAGCTTGCTCAGGAAAAAAGAACTGTGCTTCCTACACACACGGGCCATATCTAGTTCAACTCTGCTTAGGAAACTGACAAGAACAGTAGCTCCTCTTCAGTCCAATACATTGTACTTGCTGGGAACAGATGCGAGTGCTATTTGCACAGTTTATGGCAAAGGGAGCACAATAGTGACTCTTCTTACCAGAGAACATCCCTTGCTGGTAGGACCAGAAACTGCATGTGATTCAAATCCATGTAGGACTGGGAAACAAACGCTAGCTCGCTTTACAAGAAACACACTCTGCTTTTGTGAAAAGAGCACTCTTCTATTCTACTGTTTTTCCTATGGGGTCCGAACAGTGAGCTTGCTCAGAACAAAAGAACTGTGCTTTCTACACACACGGGCCATATCTAGTTCAACTCTGCTTAGGAAACTGACAAAAACAGTAGATCCTCTTCAGTCCAATACACTGTACTTGCTGGGAACAGACGCGAGTGCTATTTGCCCTGTGTATAGCAAAGGGAGCACAATAGTGACTCTTCTTACCAGAAAACAACTCTTGCACGTGGGACCAGAAACTGCATGTGATTCAACTCCATGTAGGACTGGGAAACAAAAGCTAGCTCGCCTTACAAGAAACACACTCTGCTTTTGAGAAAGAGCACTCATCTACTCTACTGTGTTTCCTATAGGGCCAAAACAGTGAGCTTGCTCAGAACAAAAGAACTGTGCTTCCTACACACACGGGCTATTACTAGTTCAACTCTGCTTAGGAAACTGACAAGAACAGTAGATCCTCTTCAGTCCAATACACAGTACATGCTGAAAACAGACGCCAGTGCTATTTGCCATGTGTATGACAATGGGAGGGCAATAGTGACTCTTCTTACCAGAAAGCAATTCTTGCTACTAGGATCAGAAACTGCATGTGATTCAACTCCATTTAGGACTGGGAAACAAACGCTAGCTCGCCTTACAAAAAACACATTCTGCTTTTGAGAAAAGAGCACTCTTCTACTCTACTGTGTTTCCTATGGGTTCTGAAGAGTAGCTTGCTCAGAACAAAAGAACTTTGCTTCCTACACACACGGGCCATATCTCGTTCAACTCTGCTTAGGAAACTAACAAGAACGGTAGCTCTTCTTCTGTCCAAAACACTGTACTTGCAAAGAACAGTAGCGAGTGTTGTTTGCACTGTGTATGGCAATAGGATTGCAATAGTGACTCTTCTTTCCAGAAAACAACTCTTGCTCATAGGACCAGAAACTGAACGTAATTCAACTCCATTTAGGACTGGGAAACAAACGCTAGCTCACCTTACAAGTAACACACTTTGCTTTTGAGAAAAGAGCACTCTTCTACTCTTCTGTGTTTCCTATAGGACCAGAACAGTGAGCTTGCTCAGAACAAAAGAACTGTGCTTCCTACACATAGGGGCCATATCTCATTCAACTCTGCTTAAAAAACTGACAAGAACAGTAGCTCCTCTTCAGTCCAATACACTGTACTTGCTGGGAACAGACGTGAGTGCAATTTGCACTCTTTATGGCAAAGGGAGCACAACAGTGACTTTCCTTACCAGAAAACATCCCTTGCTCGTAGGACCAGACACTGCATGTGATTCAACTCCATTTTGGACTGGGAAACAAACGCTGGCTCGCCTTACAAGAAACACACTCTGCTTTTGAGAAAAGAGCACTCTTCTATTCTACTGTGTTTCCTATGGGGTCCGAACAGTGAGCTTGCTCAGAACAAAAGAACTGTGCTTCCTACACACACTGGCCATATCTAGTTCAACTCTGCTTAGGAAACGGACAAGAACAGTAGATCCTCTTCAGTCCAATACACTGTACGTCCTGGGAACAGACGCGAGTGCTAATTGCCCTGTGTATAGCAAAGGGAGCACAATATGACTCTTCTTACCAGAAAAAAACTCTTGCTCGTAGGACCAGAAACTGCATGTGATTCAACTCCATTAGGACTGGGAAACAAAAGCTAGCTCGCCTTACAAGAAACACACTCTGCTTTTGAGAAAAGAGCACTCTTCTACTCTACTGTGTTTCCTATAGGGCCAAAACAGTGAGCTTCCTCAGAACAAAAGAACTGTGCTTCCTACACACACGGCTATTACTAGTTCAACTCTGCTTAGGAAACTGACAAGAACAGTAGATCCTCTTCAGTCCAATACACTGTACATGCTGGGAACAGACGCCAGTGCTATTTGCCCTGTGTATGACAATGGGAGGGCAATAGTGACTCTCCTTACCAGAAAACAATTCTTGCTACTAGGATCAGAAACTGCATGTGATTCAACTCCAATTAGGACTGGGAAACAAACGCTAGCTCGCCTTATAAGAAACATATTCTGCTTTTGAGAAAAGAGCACTCTTCTACTCTTCTGTGTTTCCTATAGGGTCTGAATAGTGAGCTTGCTCAGAACAAAAGAACTGTGCTTCCTACACACACGGGCCATATCTCGTTCAACTCTGCTTAGGAAACTAACAAGAACAGTAGCTCTTCTTCTGTCCAAAACACTGTACTTGCAAAGAACAGTAACGAGTGTTGTTTGCACTGTGTATGGCAATAGGATTGCAATAGTGACTCTTCTTACCAGAAAACAACTCTTGCTCATAGGACCAGAAACTGAATGTAATTCAACTCCATTTAGGACTGGGAAACAAACGCTAGCTCACCTTACAAGAAACACGCTTTGCTTTTGAGAAAAGAGCACTCTTCTACTCTTCTGTGTTTCCTATAGGACCAGAACAGTGAGCTACTTAGAACAAAAGAACTGTGCTTCCTACACACATGGGCCATATCTAGTTCAACTCTGCTTAGGAAACTGACAAGAACAGGAGCTACTCTTCTGTCCAATACACTGTACTTGCAAAAAACAGTAGCGAGTGTTTTTTGTACTGTGTATGGCAATAGGAGCGCAATAGTGACTCTTCTTACCAGAAAACAACTCTTGCTCATAGGACAAGAAACTGCATCTAATTCAACTCCATTTAGGACAGGGAAACAAACGCTAGCTCACCTTACAAGAAACACACTCTGCTTTTGAGAAAAGAGCACTCTTCTACTCTTCTGTGTTTCCTATAGAACCAAAACAGTGAGCTTGCTCAGAACAAAAGAACTGTGCTTCCTACACACACGGGCCATATCTAGTTCAACTCTGCTTAGGAAACTGAAAAGAACAGTAGCTCCTCTTCAGTCCAATACACTGTACAAGCTGGGAACACACACAAGTGCTATTTGCCCTGTGTATGACAATGGGAGCGCAATAGTGACTCTTCTTAACAGAAAACAACTCTTGCTCCTAAGATCAGAAACTGCATGTGATTCAATTCCTTTTAGGACTGGGAAACAAACGCTAGCTCGCCTTACAAGAAACACACTCTGCTTTTGAGAAAAGAGCACTCTTCTACTCTACTGTGTTTCCTATGGGGTCCGAACAGTGAGCTTGCTCAGAACAAAAGAACTGTGCTTCCTACACACACGGGCCATATCTAGTTCAACTCTGCTTAGGAAACTGACAAGAACAGTAGATCCTCTACAGTCCAATACACTGTACTTGCTGGGAACAGACGCGAGTGCTATTTGCCCTGTGTATAGCAAAGGGAGCACAATAGTGACTCTTCTTACCAGAAAACAACTCTTGCACGTGGGACCAGAAACTGCATGTGATTCAACTCCATGTAGGACTGGGAAACAAAAGCTAGCTCGCCTTACAAGAAACACACTCTGCTTTTGAGAAATGAGCACTCTTCTACTCTACTGTGTTTCCTATAGGGCCAAAACAGTGAGCTTCCTCAGAACAAAAGAACTGTGCTTCCTACACACACGGGCTATTACTAGTTAAACTCTGCTTAGGAAACTGACAAGAACAGTAGATCCTCTTCAGTCCAATACACTGTACATGCTGGGAACAGACGCCAGTGCTATTTGCCCTGTGTATGACAATGGGAGGGCAATAGTGACTCTTCTTACCAGAAAGCAATTCTTGCTACTAGGATCAGAAACTGCATGTGATTCAACTCCATTTAGGACTGGGAAACAAACGCTAGCTCGCCTTACAAGAAACACATTCTGCTTTTGAGAAAAGAGCACTCTTCTACTCTACTGTGTTTCCTATGGGGTCTGAAGAGTGAGCTTGCTCAGAACAAAAGAACTGTGCTTCCTACACACACGGGCCATATCTCGTTCAACTCTGCTTAGGAAACTAACAAGAACGGTAGCTCTTCTTCTGTCCAAAACACTGTACTTGCAAAGAACAGTAGCGAGTGTTGTTTGCACTGTGTATGGCAATAGGATTGCAATAGTGACTCTTCTTACCAGAAAACAACTCTTGCTCATAGGACCAGAAACTGAATGTAATTCAACTCCATTTAGGACTGGGAAACAAACGCTAGCTCACCTTACAAGAAAAACACTTTGCTTTTGAGAACAGAGCACTCTTCTACTCTTCTGTGTTTCCTATAGGACCAGAACAGTGAGCTTGCTCAGAACAAAAGAACTGTGCTTCCTACACACACGGGCCATATCTCATTCAACTCTGCTTAAAAAACTGACAAGAACCGTAGCTCCTCTTCAGTCCAATACACTGTACATGCTGGGAACAGACGCCAGTGCTATTTGCCCTGTGTATGACAATGGGAGCGCAATAGTGACTCTTCTTACCAGAAAACAACTCTTGCTCCTAGGATCAGAAACTGCATGTGATTCAATTCCATTTAGGACTGGAAAACAAACACTAGCTCGCCTTACAAGAAACACACACTGCTTTTGAGAAAAGGGCACTCTTCTACTCTACTGTGTTTCTTATGGGGTCAGAACAGTGAGCTTGCTCAGAACAAAAGAACTGTGCTTCCTACACACACGGCCATATCTAGTTCAATTCTGCTTAGGAAACTGACAAGAACAGTAGATCCTCTTCAGTCCAATACACTGTACATGCTGGGAATAGACGCCAGTGCTATTTGCCCTGTGTATGACAATGGGAGCGCAATAGTGACTCTTCTTAGCAGAAAACAACTCTTGCTTGTAGGACCAGAAACTGCATGTGATTCAACTCCATTTAGGACTGGGAAACAAACGCTAGCTCGACTTACAATAAACACACTCTGCTTTGAGAAAAGAGCACTCTTCTACTCTACTGTGTTTCCTATAGGGCCAGAATAGTGAGCTTGCTCAGAACAAAAGAACTGTGTTTCCTACACACACGGGCTATATCTAGTTCAACTCTGCTTAGGAAACTGACAAGGACAGTAGATCCTCTTGAGTCCAATACACTGTATGCTGGCAACACACGCGAGTGCTATTTGCCCTGTGTATGACAATGGGAGCACAATAGTGACTCTTCGTACCAGAAAACAACTCTTGTTCCTAGGATCAGAAACTGCATGTGATTCAACTCCATTTAGGACTGAAAAACAAACGCTAGCTCGCCTTACAAGAAACACACACTGCTTTTGAGAAAAGGGCACTCTTCTACTCTACTGTGTTTCTTGTGGGGTCAGAACAGTGAGCTTGCTCAGAACAAAAGAACTGTGCTTCCTACACACACGGCCATATCTAGTTCAATTCTGCTTAGGAAACTGACAAGAACAGTAGATCATCTTCAGTCCAATACACTGTACATGCTGGGAATAGACGCCAGTGCTATTTGCCCTGTGTATGACAATGGGAGCGCAATAGTGACTCTTCTTAGCAGAAAACAACTCTTGCTCGTAGGACCAGAAACTGCATGTGATTCAACTCCATTTAGGACTTCGAAACAAACGTTAGCTCGCCTTACAAGAAACACACTCTGCTTTTGAAGAAAGAGCACTCTTCTACTCTACTGTGTTTCCTTTGGGGTCCAAACAGTGAGCTTGCTCAGAACAAAAGAACTGTGCTTCCTACACACACGGGCCATATCTAGTTCAACTCTGCTTAGGAAACTGACAAGAACAGTAGCTCCTCTTCAGTCCAATACACTGTAATTGCTGGGAACAGACGCGAGTGCTATTTGCCCTCCATATGGCAATGGGAGCACAATAGTGACTCTTCTCACCAGAAAACACCTCTTGCTCTTAGGACCAGAAAGTGCATGGGATTCAACTCCATTTCGGACTGGGAAACAAACGCTAGCTCGCCTTACAAGAAACACACTCTGCTTTTGAGAAAAGAGCACTCTTCTACTCTACTGTGTTTCCTATGGTGTCTGAACAGTGAGCTTGCTCAGAACAAAAGAACTGTGCTTCCTACACACACGGGCCATATCTAGTTCAACTCTGCTTAGGAAACTGACAAGAAAAGTAGCTCATCTTCAGTCCAATACACTGTACTTGCTGGGAACAGACGCGAGTGCTATTTGCACTGTGTATGGCAATGGGAACGCAATAGTGACTCTTCTTAACAGAAAACAAATCTTGCTCGTAGGACCCAAAACTACATGTGATTCAACTCCATTTAGGACTGGGAAACAAACGCTAGCTCGCCTTACAAGAAACACACTCTACTTTTGAGAAAAGAGCACTCTTCTACTCTATTGTGTTTCCTATAGGGCCAAAACAGTGAGCTTGCTCAGAACAAAAGAACTGTGCTTCCTACACACACGGTCATATCTAGTTCAATTCTGCTTAAAAAACTGACAAGAATAGTAGATCCTCTTCAGTCCAATACACTGTTCTTGCTTGGAAAAGATGCAAGTGCTATTTGCCCTGTGTTTGACAAAGGGAGTGCAACAGTGACTCTTCTTACCAGAAAACAACTCTTGCTCATAGGACCAGAAACTGCATGTGATTCAACTCCATTTAGGACTGGAAAACAAATGCTAGCTCGCCTTACAAGAAACACACTCTGCTTTTGAGAAAAGAGCACTCTTCTACTCTACTGTGTTTCCTATAGGGCCAGAATAGTGAGCTTGCTAAGAACAAAAGAACTGTGCTTCCTACACACACGGGCTATATCTAGTTCAACTCTGCTTAGGAAACTGACAAGAACATTTGGTCCTCTTCAGTCCAATACACTGTACATGCTGGGAACAGACGCCAGTGCTATTTGCCCTGTGTATGATAATGGGAGCGCAATAGAAACTCTTCTCACCAGAAAACAACACTTGCTCGTAGGACCCGAAACTGCATGTGATTCAACTCCATTTCGGACTGGGAAACAAACGCTAGCTCGCCTTACAAAAAACACTCTCTGCTTTTGAGAAAACAGCACTCTTCTACTCTACTGTGTTTCCTATGGAGTCTGAACAGGGAGCTTGCTCAGAACAAAAGAACTGTGCTTCCTACAAGCACGGGCTATATCTAGTTCAACTCTGTTTAGGAAACTGACAAGAACATTAGCTCCTCTTCAGTCCAATACACTGTACTTGCTCGTAGCAGACCCGTGTGCTATTTGCACTGTGTATGGCAATGGGAGCGCAATAGTGACTCTTCTTACCAGAAAACGACTCTTGCTCGTAGGACCAGAAACTGCATGTGATTCAACTCCATTTAGGGCTGGGAAACAAACGCTAGCTCGCCTTACAAGAAACACACTCTGCTTTTGAGAAAAGAGGACTCTTCTACTCTACAGTGTTTCCTATGGGGTCCGAACAGTGAGCTTGCTCAGAACAAAAGAACTGTGCTTCCTAAACACACGGGCCATATCTAGTTCAACTCCACTGGAAACTGACAAGAACAGTAGCTCCTCTTCAGTCCACTACACTGTACTTAATGGGAACAGACGCGACTGCTATTTGCACTGTGTATGGCAATGGGAGCGCAATAGTGACTTTCCTTACCAGAAAACAACTCTTGCTCATAGGACCAAAAACTGCTTGTGATTCAACTCCATTTAGGACTGGGAAACAAACACTAGCTCGCCTTACAAGAAACACACTCTGCTTTTGAGAAAAGAGCACTCTTCTACTCTACTGTGTTTCCTATAGGGCCAGAATAGTGAGCTTGCTCAGAAAAAAAGAACTGTGCTTCCTACACAAACGGCATTATCTAGTTCAATTCTGCTTGGGAAACTGACAAGAACAGTAGATCCTCTTCATTCCAATACACTGTACATGCTGGGAATAGACGCCAGTGCTATTTGCCCTGTGTTTGACAATGGGAGCGCAACAGTGACTCTTTTTACCAGAAAACAACTGTTGCTCCTAGGAACAGAAACTGCATGTGATTCAACTCCATTTAGGACTGGGAAACAAACGCTAGTTCGCCTTACAACAAACACACTCTGCTTTTGAGAAGAGAACACTCTTCTACTCTACTGTGTTTCCTATAGGGCCAGAAGAGTTAGCTTGCTCAGAACAAAAGAACTGTGCTTCCTACACAAACGGGCCATATCAGGTTCAACTCTGCTTAGGAAACTGACAAGAACAGTAGCTCCTCTTCAGTCCAATACACTGTACTTGCAGTTAGCAGACGCGAGTGCTATTTGCACTGTGTATGGCAATGCACTGTGTATGGGAGCGCAATAGTGACTCCTCTTACCAGAAAACAACTCTTGCTCGTAGGACCAGAAACTGCATGAGATTCAACTCCGTTTCTGACTGGTAAACAAACACAAGCCAGCCTTACAAGAAACACACTCTGCTTCTGAGAAAAGAGCACTCTTCTACTCTACTGTGTTTCCTATGGGGTGCGAACAGTGAGCTTGCTCAGAACAAAGAAATGTGCTTCCTACACACTCGGGCCATATCTAGTAGCAACTCTGCTTAGGAAACTGACAAGAACAGTAGATCTTCTTCAGTCCAATACTTTGTACATGCTGGGAAAAATGCGAGTGCTTTTTGCCCTGTGTATGGCAATGGGAGCGCAATAGTGACTCTTCTTAGCAGAAAACAACTCTTGCTTGTAGGACCAGAAACTGCATGTGATTCAACTCCATTTAGGACTTGGAAAGAAACGCTAGCTCGCCTTAGGAGAAACACAGTCTGCTTTTGAGACAAGAGCACTCTTCTACTCTACTGTGTTTCCTATAGGGCCAGAACAGTGAGCTTGCTCAGAACAAAAGAACTGTGCTTCCTACACACACAGGCCATATCTAGTTCAACTCTGCTTAGGAAACTGACAAGAGCAGTAGCTCCTCTTCAGTCCAATACACTGTACTTGCTGGGAACAGACGCGAGTGCTATTTGCACTGTGTATGGCAAAAAGAGCACAATAGTGACTTTCCTTTCCAGAAAACAAGTCTTGCTCGTAGGACAGAAACTCCATGTGATTCAACTCCATTTAGGACAGGGAAACAAACGCTAGCTCGCCTTACAAGAAAAACACTCTGCTTTTGATAAAAGAGCACTCTTCTACTCTACTGTGTTTCTTATAGGCCAGAAGAGTGAGCTTGCTCAGAACAAAAGAACTGTGCTTCCTACACACACGGGCTATATCTATTTCAACTCTGTTTAGGAAACTGACAAGAACAGTAGCTCCTCTTCAGTCCAATACACTGTACTTGCTGGGAGCAGACCCGAGTGCTATTTGCACTGTGTATGGCAATGGGAGCGCAATAGTGACTCTTCTTACCAGAAAACAACTCTTGCTCGTAGGACCAGAAACTGCATGGGATTCAACTCCTTTTAGGACTGGGAAACAAAAGCTAGCTCGCCTTACAAGAAACACACTCTGCTTTTGAGAAAAGATCAGTCTTCTACTCTACTTTGTTTCCTATAGGGCCAAAACAGTGAGATTGCTAAGAACAAAAGAACTGTGCTTCCTACACACACGGGCCATATCTATTTCAACTCTGCTTAGGAAACTGACAAGAACAGTAGCTCCTCTTCTGTCCAATACACTGTATTTGCAAAGAACAGTAGCGAGAGTTGTTAGCACTGTGTATGGCAATAGGAGCGCAATAGTGACTCTTCTTACCAGAAAACAACTCTTGCTCATAGGACCAGAAACTGCATGGGCTTCAACTCCTTTTAGGACAGGGAAACAAAAGCTAGCTCGCCTTACAAGAAACACACTCTGCTTTTGAGAAAAGAGCACTCTTCTACTCTACTGTGTTTCTTATAGGCCAGAAAAGTGAGCTTGCTCAGAACAAAGGAACTGTGCTTCCTACAATCACAGGCTATATCTAGTTCAACTCTGTTTAGGAAACTGACAAGAACATTAGCTCCTCTTCAGTCCAATACACTGTACTTGCTGGGAGCAGACCCGAGTGCTATTTGCACTGTGTATGGCAATGGGAGCGCAATAGTGACTCTTCTTACCAGAAAACGACTCTTGCTTGTAGGACCAGAAACTGCATGGGATTCAACTCCATTTAGGCCTGGGAAACAAAAGCTAGCTCGCCTTACAAGAAACACACTCTGCTTCTGAGAAAAGAGCACTCTTCTACTCTTCTGTGTTTCCTATAGGGCCAGAACAGTGAGCTTGCTCAGGAAAAAAGAACTGTGCTTCCTACACACACGGGCCATATCTAGTTCAACTCTGCTTAGGAAACTGACAAGAACAGTAGCTCCTCTTCAGTCCAATACATTGTACTTGCTGGGAACAGATGCGAGTGCTATTTGCACAGTTTATGGCAAAGGGAGCACAATAGTGACTCTTCTTACCAGAGAACATCCCTTGCTGGTAGGACCAGAAACTGCATGTGATTCAAATCCATGTAGGACTGGGAAACAAACGCTAGCTCGCTTTACAAGAAACACACTCTGCTTTTGTGAAAAGAGCACTCTTCTATTCTACTGTTTTTCCTATGGGGTCCGAACAGTGAGCTTGCTCAGAACAAAAGAACTGTGCTTTCTACACACACGGGCCATATCTAGTTCAACTCTGCTTAGGAAACTGACAAAAACAGTAGATCCTCTTCAGTCCAATACACTGTACTTGCTGGGAACAGACGCGAGTGCTATTTGCCCTGTGTATAGCAAAGGGAGCACAATAGTGACTCTTCTTACCAGAAAACAACTCTTGCACGTGGGACCAGAAACTGCATGTGATTCAACTCCATGTAGGACTGGGAAACAAAAGCTAGCTCGCCTTACAAGAAACACACTCTGCTTTTGAGAAAGAGCACTCATCTACTCTACTGTGTTTCCTATAGGGCCAAAACAGTGAGCTTGCTCAGAACAAAAGAACTGTGCTTCCTACACACACGGGCTATTACTAGTTCAACTCTGCTTAGGAAACTGACAAGAACAGTAGATCCTCTTCAGTCCAATACACAGTACATGCTGAAAACAGACGCCAGTGCTATTTGCCATGTGTATGACAATGGGAGGGCAATAGTGACTCTTCTTACCAGAAAGCAATTCTTGCTACTAGGATCAGAAACTGCATGTGATTCAACTCCATTTAGGACTGGGAAACAAACGCTAGCTCGCCTTACAAAAAACACATTCTGCTTTTGAGAAAAGAGCACTCTTCTACTCTACTGTGTTTCCTATGGGTTCTGAAGAGTAGCTTGCTCAGAACAAAAGAACTTTGCTTCCTACACACACGGGCCATATCTCGTTCAACTCTGCTTAGGAAACTAACAAGAACGGTAGCTCTTCTTCTGTCCAAAACACTGTACTTGCAAAGAACAGTAGCGAGTGTTGTTTGCACTGTGTATGGCAATAGGATTGCAATAGTGACTCTTCTTTCCAGAAAACAACTCTTGCTCATAGGACCAGAAACTGAACGTAATTCAACTCCATTTAGGACTGGGAAACAAACGCTAGCTCACCTTACAAGTAACACACTTTGCTTTTGAGAAAAGAGCACTCTTCTACTCTTCTGTGTTTCCTATAGGACCAGAACAGTGAGCTTGCTCAGAACAAAAGAACTGTGCTTCCTACACATAGGGGCCATATCTCATTCAACTCTGCTTAAAAAACTGACAAGAACAGTAGCTCCTCTTCAGTCCAATACACTGTACTTGCTGGGAACAGACGTGAGTGCAATTTGCACTCTTTATGGCAAAGGGAGCACAACAGTGACTTTCCTTACCAGAAAACATCCCTTGCTCGTAGGACCAGACACTGCATGTGATTCAACTCCATTTTGGACTGGGAAACAAACGCTGGCTCGCCTTACAAGAAACACACTCTGCTTTTGAGAAAAGAGCACTCTTCTATTCTACTGTGTTTCCTATGGGGTCCGAACAGTGAGCTTGCTCAGAACAAAAGAACTGTGCTTCCTACACACACTGGCCATATCTAGTTCAACTCTGCTTAGGAAACGGACAAGAACAGTAGATCCTCTTCAGTCCAATACACTGTACGTCCTGGGAACAGACGCGAGTGCTAATTGCCCTGTGTATAGCAAAGGGAGCACAATATGACTCTTCTTACCAGAAAAAAACTCTTGCTCGTAGGACCAGAAACTGCATGTGATTCAACTCCATTAGGACTGGGAAACAAAAGCTAGCTCGCCTTACAAGAAACACACTCTGCTTTTGAGAAAAGAGCACTCTTCTACTCTACTGTGTTTCCTATAGGGCCAAAACAGTGAGCTTCCTCAGAACAAAAGAACTGTGCTTCCTACACACACGGGCTATTACTAGTTCAACTCTGCTTAGGAAACTGACAAGAACAGTAGATCCTCTTCAGTCCAATACACTGTACATGCTGGGAACAGACGCCAGTGCTATTTGCCCTGTGTATGACAATGGGAGGGCAATAGTGACTCTCCTTACCAGAAAACAATTCTTGCTACTAGGATCAGAAACTGCATGTGATTCAACTCCAATTAGGACTGGGAAACAAACGCTAGCTCGCCTTATAAGAAACATATTCTGCTTTTGAGAAAAGAGCACTCTTCTACTCTTCTGTGTTTCCTATAGGGTCTGAATAGTGAGCTTGCTCAGAACAAAAGAACTGTGCTTCCTACACACACGGGCCATATCTCGTTCAACTCTGCTTAGGAAACTAACAAGAACAGTAGCTCTTCTTCTGTCCAAAACACTGTACTTGCAAAGAACAGTAACGAGTGTTGTTTGCACTGTGTATGGCAATAGGATTGCAATAGTGACTCTTCTTACCAGAAAACAACTCTTGCTCATAGGACCAGAAACTGAATGTAATTCAACTCCATTTAGGACTGGGAAACAAACGCTAGCTCACCTTACAAGAAACACGCTTTGCTTTTGAGAAAAGAGCACTCTTCTACTCTTCTGTGTTTCCTATAGGACCAGAACAGTGAGCTACTTAGAACAAAAGAACTGTGCTTCCTACACACATGGGCCATATCTAGTTCAACTCTGCTTAGGAAACTGACAAGAACAGGAGCTACTCTTCTGTCCAATACACTGTACTTGCAAAAAACAGTAGCGAGTGTTTTTTGTACTGTGTATGGCAATAGGAGCGCAATAGTGACTCTTCTTACCAGAAAACAACTCTTGCTCATAGGACAAGAAACTGCATCTAATTCAACTCCATTTAGGACAGGGAAACAAACGCTAGCTCACCTTACAAGAAACACACTCTGCTTTTGAGAAAAGAGCACTCTTCTACTCTTCTGTGTTTCCTATAGAACCAAAACAGTGAGCTTGCTCAGAACAAAAGAACTGTGCTTCCTACACACACGGGCCGTATCTAGTTCAACTCTGCTTAGGAAACTGAAAAGAACAGTAGCTCCTCTTCAGTCCAATACACTGTACAAGCTGGGAACACACACAAGTGCTATTTGCCCTGTGTATGACAATGGGAGCGCAATAGTGACTCTTCTTAACAGAAAACAACTCTTGCTCCTAAGATCAGAAACTGCATGTGATTCAATTCCTTTTAGGACTGGGAAACAAACGCTAGCTCGCCTTACAAGAAACACACTCTGCTTTTGAGAAAAGAGCACTCTTCTACTCTACTGTGTTTCCTATGGGGTCCGAACAGTGAGCTTGCTCAGAACAAAAGAACTGTGCTTCCTACACACACGGGCCATATCTAGTTCAACTCTGCTTAGGAAACTGACAAGAACAGTAGATCCTCTACAGTCCAATACACTGTACTTGCTGGGAACAGACGCGAGTGCTATTTGCCCTGTGTATAGCAAAGGGAGCACAATAGTGACTCTTCTTACCAGAAAACAACTCTTGCACGTGGGACCAGAAACTGCATGTGATTCAACTCCATGTAGGACTGGGAAACAAAAGCTAGCACGCCTTACAAGAAACACACTCTGCTTTTGAGAAAAGAGCACTCATCTACTCTACTGTGTTTCCTATAGGGCCAAAACAGTGAGCTTGCTCAGAACAAAAGAACTGTGCTTCCTACACACACGGGCTATTACTAGTTCAACTCTGCTTAGGAAACTGACAAGAACAGTAGATCCTCTTCAGTCCAATACACAGTACATGCTGAAAACAGACGCCAGTGCTATTTGCCATGTGTATGACAATGGGAGGGCAATAGTGACTCTTCTTACCAGAAAGCAATTCTTGCTACTAGGATCAGAAACTGCATGTGATTCAACTCCATTTAGGACTGGGAAACAAACGCTAGCTCGCCTTACAAAAAACACATTCTGCTTTTGAGAAAAGAGCACTCTTCTACTCTACTGTGTTTCCTATGGGTTCTGAAGAGTAGCTTGCTCAGAACAAAAGAACTTTGCTTCCTACACACACGGGCCATATCTCGTTCAACTCTGCTTAGGAAACTAACAAGAACGGTAGCTCTTCTTCTGTCCAAAACACTGTACTTGCAAAGAACAGTAGCGAGTGTTGTTTGCACTGTGTATGGCAATAGGATTGCAATAGTGACTCTTCTTTCCAGAAAACAACTCTTGCTCATAGGACCAGAAACTGAACGTAATTCAACTCCATTTAGGACTGGGAAACAAACGCTAGCTCACCTTACAAGTAACACACTTTGCTTTTGAGAAAAGAGCACTCTTCTACTCTTCTGTGTTTCCTATAGGACCAGAACAGTGAGCTTGCTCAGAACAAAAGAACTGTGCTTCCTACACATAGGGGCCATATCTCATTCAACTCTGCTTAAAAAACTGACAAGAACAGTAGCTCCTCTTCAGTCCAATACACTGTACTTGCTGGGAACAGACGTGAGTGCAATTTGCACTGTTTATGGCAAAGGGAGCACAACAGTGACTTTCCTTACCAGAAAACATCCCTTGCTCGTAGGACCAGACACTGCATGTGATTCAACTCCATTTTGGACTGGGAAACAAACGCTGGCTCGCCTTACAAGAAACACACTCTGCTTTTGAGAAAAGAGCACTCTTCTATTCTACTGTGTTTCCTATGGGGTCCGAACAGTGAGCTTGCTCAGAACAAAAGAACTGTGCTTCCTACACACACTGGCCATATCTAGTTCAACTCTGCTTAGGAAACGGACAAGAACAGTAGATCCTCTTCAGTCCAATACACTGTACGTCCTGGGAACAGACGCGAGTGCTAATTGCCCTGTGTATAGCAAAGGGAGCACAATATGACTCTTCTTACCAGAAAAAAACTCTTGCTCGTAGGACCAGAAACTGCATGTGATTCAACTCCATTAGGACTGGGAAACAAAAGCTAGCTCGCCTTACAAGAAACACACTCTGCTTTTGAGAAAAGAGCACTCTTCTACTCTACTGTGTTTCCTATAGGGCCAAAACAGTGAGCTTCCTCAGAACAAAAGAACTGTGCTTCCTACACACACGGGCTATTACTAGTTCAACTCTGCTTAGGAAACTGACAAGAACAGTAGATCCTCTTCAGTCCAATACACTGTACATGCTGGGAACAGACGCCAGTGCTATTTGCCCTGTGTATGACAATGGGAGGGCAATAGTGACTCTCCTTACCAGAAAACAATTCTTCCTACTAGGATCAGAAACTGCATGTGATTCAACTCCAATTAGGCCTGGGAAACAAACGCTAGCTCGCCTTATAAGAAACATATTCTGCTTTTGAGAAAAGAGCACTCTTCTACTCTTCTGTGTTTCCTATAGGGTCTGAATAGTGAGCTTGCTCAGAACAAAAGAACTGCGCTTCCTACACACACGGGCCATATCTCGTTCAACTCTGCTTAGGAAACTAACAAGAACAGTAGCTCTTCTTCTGTCCAAAACACTGTACTTGCAAAGAACAGTAACGAGTGTTGTTTGCACTGTGTATGGCAATAGGATTGCAATAGTGACTCTTCTTACCAGAAAACAACTCTTGCTCATAGGACCAGAAACTGAATGTAATTCAACTCCATTTAGGACTGGGAAACAAACGCTAGCTCACCTTACAAGAAACACGCTTTGCTTTTGAGAAAAGAGCACTCTTCTACTCTTCTGTGTTTCCTATAGGACCAGAACAGTGAGCTACTTAGAACAAAAGAACTGTGCTTCCTACACACATGGGCCATATCTAGTTCAACTCTGCTTAGGAAACTGACAAGAACAGGAGCTACTCTTCTGTCCAATACACTGTACTTGCAAAAAACAGTAGCGAGTGTTGTTTGTACTGTGTATGGCAATAGGAGCGCAATAGTGACTCTTCTTACCAGAAAACAACTCTTGCTCATAGGACAAGAAACTGCATCTAATTCAACTCCATTTAGGACAGGGAAACAAACGCTAGCTCACCTTACAAGAAACACACTCTGCTTTTGAGAAAAGAGCACTCTTCTACTCTTCTGTGTTTCCTATAGAACCAAAACAGTGAGCTTGCTCAGAACAAAAGAACTGTGCTTCCTACACACACGGGCCATATCTAGTTCAACTCTGCTTAGGAAACTGAAAAGAACAGTAGCTCCTCTTCAGTCCAATACACTGTACAAGCTGGGAACACACACAAGTGCTATTTGCCCTGTGTATGACAATGGGAGCGCAATAGTGACTCTTCTTAACAGAAAACAACTCTTGCTCCTAAGATCAGAAACTGCATGTGATTCAATTCCTTTTAGGACTGGGAAACAAACGCTAGCTCGCCTTACAAGAAACACACTCTGCTTTTGAGAAAAGAGCACTCTTCTACTCTACTGTGTTTCCTATGGGGTCCGAACAGTGAGCTTGCTCAGAACAAAAGAACTGTGCTTCCTACACACACGGGCCATATCTAGTTCAACTCTGCTTAGGAAACTGACAAGAACAGTAGATCCTCTACAGTCCAATACACTGTACTTGCTGGGAACAGACGCGAGTGCTATTTGCCCTGTGTATAGCAAAGGGAGCACAATAGTGACTCTTCTTACCAGAAAACAACTCTTGCACGTGGGACCAGAAACTGCATGTGATTCAACTCCATGTAGGACTGGGAAACAAAAGCTAGCACGCCTTACAAGAAACACACTCTGCTTTTGAGAAAAGAGCACTCATCTACTCTACTGTGTTTCCTATAGGGCCAAAACAGTGAGCTTGCTCAGAACAAAAGAACTGTGCTTCCTACACACACGGGCTATTACTAGTTCAACTCTGCTTAGGAAACTGACAAGAACAGTAGATCCTCTTCAGTCCAATACACAGTACATGCTGAAAACAGACGCCAGTGCTATTTGCCATGTGTATGACAATGGGAGGGCAATAGTGACTCTTCTTACCAGAAAGCAATTCTTGCTACTAGGATCAGAAACTGCATGTGATTCAACTCCATTTAGGACTGGGAAACAAACGCTAGCTCGCCTTACAAAAAACACATTCTGCTTTTGAGAAAAGAGCACTCTTCTACTCTACTGTGTTTCCTATGGGTTCTGAAGAGTAGCTTGCTCAGAACAAAAGAACTTTGCTTCCTACACACACGGGCCATATCTCGTTCAACTCTGCTTAGGAAACTAACAAGAACGGTAGCTCTTCTTCTGTCCAAAACACTGTACTTGCAAAGAACAGTAGCGAGTGTTGTTTGCACTGTGTATGGCAATAGGATTGCAATAGTGACTCTTCTTTCCAGAAAACAACTCTTGCTCATAGGACCAGAAACTGAACGTAATTCAACTCCATTTAGGACTGGGAAACAAACGCTAGCTCACCTTACAAGTAACACACTTTGCTTTTGAGAAAAGAGCACTCTTCTACTCTTCTGTGTTTCCTATAGGACCAGAACAGTGAGCTTGCTCAGAACAAAAGAACTGTGCTTCCTACACATAGGGGCCATATCTCATTCAACTCTGCTTAAAAAACTGACAAGAACAGTAGCTCCTCTTCAGTCCAATACACTGTACTTGCTGGGAACAGACGTGAGTGCAATTTGCACTGTTTATGGCAAAGGGAGCACAACAGTGACTTTCCTTACCAGAAAACATCCCTTGCTCGTAGGACCAGACACTGCATGTGATTCAACTCCATTTTGGACTGGAAAACAAACGCTGGCTCGCCTTACAAGAAACACACTCTGCTTTTGAGAAAAGAGCACTCTTCTATTCTACTGTGTTTCCTATGGGGTCCGAACAGTGAGCTTGCTCAGAACAAAAGAACTGTGCTTCCTACACACACTGGCCATATCTAGTTCAACTCTGCTTAGGAAACGGACAAGAACAGTAGATCCTCTTCAGTCCAATACACTGTACGTCCTGGGAACAGACGCGAGTGCTAATTGCCCTGTGTATAGCAAAGGGAGCACAATATGACTCTTCTTACCAGAAAAAAACTCTTGCTCGTAGGACCAGAAACTGCATGTGATTCAACTCCATTAGGACTGGGAAACAAAAGCTAGCTCGCCTTACAAGAAACACACTCTGCTTTTGAGAAAAGAGCACTCTTCTACTCTACTGTGTTTCCTATAGGGCCAAAACAGTGAGCTTCCTCAGAACAAAAGAACTGTGCTTCCTACACACACGGGCTATTACTAGTTCAACTCTGCTTAGGAAACTGACAAGAACAGTAGATCCTCTTCAGTCCAATACACTGTACATGCTGGGAACAGACGCCAGTGCTATTTGCCCTGTGTATGACAATGGGAGGGCAATAGTGACTCTCCTTACCAGAAAACAATTCTTCCTACTAGGATCAGAAACTGCATGTGATTCAACTCCAATTAGGCCTGGGAAACAAACGCTAGCTCGCCTTATAAGAAACATATTCTGCTTTTGAGAAAAGAGCACTCTTCCACTCTTCTGTGTTTCCTATAGGGTCTGAATAGTGAGCTTGCTCAGAACAAAAGAACTGCGCTTCCTACACACACGGGCCATATCTCGTTCAACTCTGCTTAGGAAACTAACAAGAACAGTAGCTCTTCTTCTGTCCAAAACACTGTACTTGCAAAGAACAGTAACGAGTGTTGTTTGCACTGTGTATGGCAATAGGATTGCAATAGTGACTCTTCTTACCAGAAAACAACTCTTGCTCATAGGACCAGAAACTGAATGTAATTCAACTCCATTTAGGACTGGGAAACAAACGCTAGCTCACCTTACAAGAAACACGCTTTGCTTTTGAGAAAAGAGCACTCTTCTACTCTTCTGTGTTTCCTATAGGACCAGAACAGTGAGCTACTTAGAACAAAAGAACTGTGCTTCCTACACACATGGGCCATATCTAGTTCAACTCTGCTTAGGAAACTGACAAGAACAGGAGCTACTCTTCTGTCCAATACACTGTACTTGCAAAAAACAGTAGCGAGTGTTGTTTGTACTGTGTATGGCAATAGGAGCGCAATAGTGACTCTTCTTACCAGAAAACAACTCTTGCTCATAGGACAAGAAACTGCATCTAATTCAACTCCATTTAGGACAGGGAAACAAACGCTAGCTCACCTTACAAGAAACACACTCTGCTTTTGAGAAAAGAGCACTCTTCTACTCTTCTGTGTTTCCTATAGAACCAAAACAGTGAGCTTGCTCAGAACAAAAGAACTGTGCTTCCTACACACACGGGCCATATCTAGTTCAACTCTGCTTAGGAAACTGAAAAGAACAGTAGCTCCTCTTCAGTCCAATACACTGTACAAGCTGGGAACACACACAAGTGCTATTTGCCCTGTGTATGACAATGGAGCGCAATAGTGACTCTTCTAACAGAAAACA
Source organism: Peromyscus eremicus (assembly GCF_949786415.1). NCBI lineage: Eukaryota > Metazoa > Chordata > Mammalia > Rodentia > Cricetidae > Peromyscus > Peromyscus eremicus. Next base: position 24,609 of record NW_026738078.1, read on the forward strand.
ACTCTTGCTCCTAAGATCAGAAACTGCATGTGATTCAATTCCTTTTAGGACTGGGAAACAAACGCTAGCTCGCCTTACAAGAAACACACTCTGCTTTTGAGAAAAGAGCACTCTTCTACTCTACTGTGTTTCCTATGGGGTCCGAACAGTGAGCTTGCTCAGAACAAAAGAACTGTGCTTCCTACACACACGGGCCATATCTAGTTCAACTCTGCTTAGGAAACTGACAAGAACAGTAGATCCTCTACAGTCCAATACACTGTACTTGCTGGGAACAGACGCGAGTGCTATTTGCCCTGTGTATAGCAAAGGGAGCACAATAGTGACTCTTCTTACCAGAAAACAACTCTTGCACGTGGGACCAGAAACTGCATGTGATTCAACTCCATGTAGGACTGGGAAACAAAAGCTAGCACGCCTTACAAGAAACACACTCTGCTTTTGAGAAAAGAGCACTCATCTACTCTACTGTGTTTCCTATAGGGCCAAAACAGTGAGCTTGCTCAGAACAAAAGAACTGTGCTTCCTACACACACGGGCTATTACTAGTTCAACTCTGCTTAGGAAACTGACAAGAACAGTAGATCCTCTTCAGTCCCAATACACAGTACATGCTGAAAACAGACGCCAGTGCTATTTGCCATGTGTATGACAATGGGAGGGCAATAGTGACTCTTCTTACCAGAAAGCAATTCTTGCTACTAGGATCAGAAACTGCATGTGATTCAACTCCATTTAGGACTGGGAAACAAACGCTAGCTCGCCTTACAAAAAACCACATTCTGCTTTTGAGAAAAGAGCACTCTTCTACTCTACTGTGTTTCCTATGGGTTCTGAAGAGTAGCTTGCTCAGAACAAAAGAACTTTGCTTCCTACACACACGGGCCATATCTCGTTCAACTCTGCTTAGGAAACTAACAAGAACGGTAGCTCTTCTTCTGTCCAAAACACTGTACTTGCAAAGAACAGTAGCGAGTGTTGTTTGCACTGTGTATGGCAATAGGATTGCAATAGTGACTCTTCTTTCCAGAAAACAACTCTTGCTCATAGGACCAGAAACTGAACGTAATTCAACTCCATTTAGGACTGGGAAACAAACGCTAGCTCACCTTACAAGTAACACACTTTGCTTTTGAGAAAAGAGCACTCTTCTACTCTTCTGTGTTTCCTATAGGACCAGAACAGTGAGCTTGCTCAGAACAAAAGAACTGTGCTTCCTACACATAGGGGCCATATCTCATTCAACTCTGCTTAAAAAACTGACAAGAACAGTAGCTCCTCTTCAGTCCAATACACTGTACTTGCTGGGAACAGACGTGAGTGCAATTTGCACTGTTTATGGCAAAGGGAGCACAATCAGTGACTT
>NW_026738079.1:0-25961 GCF_949786415.1 Peromyscus eremicus
ATAAGCAGCTTCTGCCGTATTACAGACTTTTTTCTTTAAGATAGTGAGTTTGGGTTATTTAAAATGTTAGAGGAGGCAAAGCCAGTTAAGAAAACCTCTTTAAGTCAAAAGAAGGTCCAAATAAGAAAATTCTTTCTTCTGGGAATAACTCTATCCTAAGAAGAGACCACCGCATAATGAAGGACTAGCAACGTTGACAGAGGTCTGTGTATTTAGGGTCTCTTCCTGGTTGATCTCTTCCCCTTCAGAGCTGAAGCTGCTTTGTCTGTCCTCTTACTCAGGAAGCCTCAGAAAACCAGAAAAGGATCTTAGTTCTAAACAAGGAGTATTTACAATATTTCTCAGTTGCACTTTGCAGGTTGACTCAGGCTCATGTTTGCCAGGTCTTAGAGCTGGTGTGGACCGTGCACTTTGAATTAAGGCTTCTGGGCCCTTTCCCAAGATTGGTGTCTTCATTTATTGTCTTACTTTGTTCCTTCTTGATGACATACCAAGAGTGTCTCTGCAGTAGAGGAAACAGTATAAAATATTTTCCTTCTCTGGATCTAAATGGCACCAAGAAGTAATATAATTAACAAATAGGGTTTATTTTATTATAATATTATATTGCATCTATTGGGAAAAATCTTTGTGGAGTTGAGAAAGTCCAAACTAAAAATTCCTGTGTCTGTCATTCTATATTTTAAATATAAGGATCTCCTTCACTTGGTAAAACTTTGCCTTAATGTAAAAAAGACTTAGGACATTTATAAATCTTCACTTTTTTATTTCTTGGGTTTTGAAGGCAATCCAGCATCCAGCAGATGAGAAGTTGCAAGAGAAGGCATGGGGTGCAGTTGTGCCACTAGTAGGCAAATTAAAGAAGTTTTATGAATTTTCTCAGAGGCTAGGTAAGTTTAAAACTTTGTAATACTTACTTTCATGTTACAAAGAATGTTAATAAAAACAAAAACAAAAACCAGTAACCCTGTTTCTTAGGTCCAGAATGTTTTCAGAATGTTTTGGCTGTGTATCTGTTGTGCAGGATGTATATGAGCACACAGAAATGTACTCATGTCCTCAGGCCCAGATCTTCGAATTCTTCAGACTACTGTTTTCCTCAGCAAGTTGTGATTTACAGAAGGAAATCTGATTTCTTTGCATGCTTAAGGGTCTCAGTATAAGAAACCACATGGTAGAATTGGTCTCCATATCTATAACAAATCTTTTCCCTGGTAATTTTAAAAACAAAGACTAAAATAACGTAGGAGCCTGATGACGGACTGTTATGAGCTGCATTCCTCATATTGGGGCAGAACCCAGGGTCTTGTGTTTGGTAGGCAAGTGCTTGCCACTAAGTGACATCCTAACCCTTAGGACAAACATTTAATATAACAGACAAGAAATGGAGAAACATTTCTATAATAAATATCTTTTTTGAAACTGTGTGTGTGTGTGTATGCATACACATGTGCTTGGAGGCCAGAAGTTGTTGGAATGTCTTTTGGTGATTACTTTTGCATTTTATTTTTTGAGACATGGTTGTTTACTAAACCAGAAGTTTATTGTTTAGGCTAGACTGGTTGGCAGAAAAACTCCAGGGATCAGCCTGTGTCTACCCCAGCACTGGAGTTACAGGCGTATGCCAGCCACCATGCTTGGTTTTTACATGGGATCTGGATGTCTGAATCATTTTTATGCACCAGACATTTCTTACTTTAAGTTTTAGTTGTAGTTTATTTTCCTAAGCATGAAAATTAGTTCTTTTTCAGTTATTTGCCTTTTAGTCAAGCGTCTCTGTGGTCTGTAGTTTTGCATCTTCTGTAATCTTTGTCAGCTTAAGTCTTCTCATCTTGGTTATTTTGACTATATATTTAGACTCCTTCTTATGCTGTTAGTACTTAGCCTCCTTTGAAGTTGAAATGCTCAGATTCTACTGAAGCTGTCTTGGTCTCTTGGTGTGTATCAGTGAAGAATGAAAAAAAAAAAACAGACCAAAGTGGGTGGATATAAATGTTTTCTGATGTTCTAGATGTTGGAATTAATCTGGTAAAGTGTGACCTGTGGATGCTGTTCTTCAGAGGATATAATAACAGTTTATAGCAAAAGTTTTCAATTTTCCCATTGTTATAGTGGGCCTTGAGCCTTTCATAAAAGAATTCTTAGGGACTTGCAAAGTCATGAGTAAAAGTAAAACTTTGAACCCACAGATAAACATTAGGTAGGGCTCGGGAACCGTGCAGAAGAGGGGGAGGAAGTATTATAGGAGCCAGAGGGGTCAAGGACACCCCGAGAAAACCCACAGAATCAACTAACCTAGGCTCATAGGGGCTCATAGACACTGAACTGATAACCAAGGATCCTGCATGGGACTGATTTGGGCCTTCTACATATGTTATAGTTGTGCCGCTTGATCTTCTTGTGGGACTCCTGACAGTGGGGACAGGGTCTGTCTTTGACTCTTGTGCCGGCTTTTCGGACCCTTTTCCTTATACTGAATTGCCTCATCTAGTCTTCAACTTGATATGCCTTGTTTGGTTGATATCCATGGGCCTCCTGAATAGAAACAGAGGAAGAGTGGAGGGGGTACAGAGGGGAGAATGGCGGGGAACTGGGATGAGATGAAGGAGGGGAAACAGTGGTTGGATTGTAAAAATAAATAAATACATATTTATATGTTTTTAAAAGTAAACTTTGAGATCTAATGGATTACCCTATCTCACAGGTCAGTAATCTGGTTAATGTTTCTAGCTTCATTGCTAACAGGATATATTTATTTGCTTGCATAATAGACTCAGTGTTGTTGAATGAGTAGCTGATACTTTAACGGCTACACAAATTTGGTATCTCAAATATGTATTAGGTCTTTAAGATCAATACTAGTACATGTTAAGCTCTTTAGACAACCCTATTTGACTCTTACTAGCTGTGAACAATCTTGATCACCTCCAGAATTTAAGTATTCTGTCCAGACTGCTCAGGCTTCTGCCTGTATCTCTTAAGCCTCTCTTACTTCCTCTCTACCTACCCCTCCAATGTGGAGCCAGAGATGAGAATAAATACCAGGCAGCTTGGGGAACTCCAGCAACTGTTAAGTTGTACAAATCCTTCAGCATCTTGCAATACCAATGAAGGAGCTTGTGGCCTTAGCTGTAGCGTATTCATCATGGGTTGTACTTCAGAAGAGAGACCCTGGTGTCTTGCTTGTTTCCATCTGTTAGAGTACAAGCTAATAATTGCCAGACTAGTTGGAAGATGCAGAGTTTTTCTGACAGTCTTAATGGCTAGAGAAATTGTCTCTATTTGTGTTGGTCTCAGGCCTACAGGCCTTTCCTGTTGAGTCAGCTACCGTGTTGACAGTAGACATAATGCTTTATCTTACCAAGGTCTTTCTTCTGTTCCAGGGCTTATGGAGTGTATTCAGTATGTTGATTATTCTCATTGGGCTTTTTTGTTTGTTTGTTTGTTTGGTTGGTTGGTTGGTTTTTTGAGACAGGGTCTCTCTTTGTAGCCCTGACTTTCCTGGAACACTCTCTATAGACCAAGCTACCCTTGAACTAAGAGATCTGCCTGCCTCTGACTCAACAAGTGCTTGGATTAAAGGCGTGTGCCATCACTGCCAGACTGATAGGTTTTCTTTTTAAAGCAGTGAATTGTTTGTTTGTTTTGATTGAGACAGGATTCCTGATAGCCTAGGTTGATCTTGAACTGACTATCTGAAGATGACCTTGAATCTTTTTTTTTTCCTTTTTTTTTAACATTTATTAATTTAGGACCTGGAGAGATGACTCAGTGATTAAGAGCACATGTTGAACCTAAGTTCAATTCCTAGCACCCACATGGTGGCTCACAACCATCTGTAACTCCATTTCCAGGGGATCTGACTCTATGGGTCCCATTCATGCACATGGTGCACATACATACATGCATGCAAACACATGCATAAAAATAAATTACTCTTTAAGAAAAAGTTTATTTGCATCACAGAATAGTTGTGGAAATCAGATTGCATGGTTGGTTCTTTCCTTCTCCCACTCTTGGTCCTGTGGATCTCCTGGTCTCTTGGCTTTGGCCTTGAACTTTTTGTGGATGGGCAAGGTTATGTTTTCACTGTGTAGACCAGGCTGGCCTTGAACTCACAGATACCTGCCTGCCTTTGCCTCCAGAGAGTTGGGTGCCTCCCCTGAGCCCCCATTTTGCTCTTGGACTTGTGATTTTTCTGCTTCTACTTCCTAAGTGTAAACATGCCAGGTTTATGTGGTACTGGAGATTGAATCAAGGGCCTCATGCCTGCTAGGCAAGCACTATCTCAACTGAGTTACACTCCCAGCCTGCTGTGTTGATTTAAAAAAAAAAAAATTTTAAAGATTCAAAAGCAAAAGCATTTACCGTAATTGTGTTCCTAAGTGTTGGCTGTGTTACATCTGTGGTCCTCTTCCCTCCAGTCATATCCTTTGGGTTTTCTTCTGATAATTCAAGGTCTGGTGTTTGAGAATGGTAGGATGACCTTTGGTGAGAATCAGTGACAGTTGTCTCTAAAAGGAAAATTCTTTGCAGGGGCGTTCTCTTCTGGTCTTACTGTTCCTCCTTCTTCTTCTAGCGCGACAACTTTTTAAGCTGGGTAATGACATCATCAAATTACCATGTTAAAACGAACACTATCTTACCTGCAATGTAAGATCTGGAATGTGAGGTTATGTGTGCCTTACAAGGTACAAGAGTGGATGTGAAGATCGAATAAAGGGAAACAGTTTCAGTTTGGGGTGGGGGCATTAGTTTTTCCTTTGTTCATTCCACATATATGTTAATGTCCCTAGAAAGCAAAGTTTGGGAGCCTTTAGAACAGAAGAAAATCATGAAAATCTGCTGTGACAGGATATTCAAGAGAAGAAATGAGTGTTTGCCTACATTTGATCAAGTTTCAGAGTTAATTTCAGCATTTTGGATGCTCAGGATGCCAGAGCTACCAGACAAGGGACACAGGGCTGTTTCCCCTGTGCTCTTGGTGCTTAGTTCAGATTCATGCTCTGCATCATTTTGAATCTGAGTTTATTGAATTAGTTCTTTTGAGGTTTTCATTAAATTGTAGAGACAGTTTGAGTGTATGCAGTATTAGCAATGGCAAGGTGTAGGTTTGTCTTGGCTATAGAAAGAGAGAGGGAAAGTGTGTTCATATCTGAATGTTGGTTGGGAATTGAACTCCCTGACAACCTAACATCTTTATCTTCTTTTCATTAGAAGCAGCATTAAGAGGTCTTCTGGGAGCCTTGACTAGTACACCATACTCTCCCACCCAGCACCTAGAGCGAGAGCAGGCTCTTGCTAAACAGTTTGCAGAGATTCTTCACTTCACACTCCGGTTTGATGAACTCAAGGTAGGGCAGTTTTTATGAAAATCATGTTTTCAATGAGTAGTCATAGGAGAAGCTTTGTTAACCTGTATTGAAATGATTTCTGCCCAATTGGAGAGCTAAATTTGAAATAGCAGCTCTTCTGAAGTGGCCGCCAGCAAAGTACCAGGGGTCATTGTTCATTGTAAAAACAGCAAGTAATCCCAGCTGCATTTCTGGTTTTCTCTTTGTCTAGTTTATTCTACCTTTTTCTTAATACAAAACTTAATTTTTCTCTCTCTCTTCCCCACCACTTTCTTCTTTCCCCCTTTACTCTTGTCCTCTTCCTCTTTATAGTATTTGTACCCATAAGCCTGTGTTGTTGTATAGGACAAATCTAAAAAAAGCACTGTATTTTTTATCTGGAGCCCTGAGTTGAAATTATGAGACCTTTGATTTTTCAAGACCTTGATTACCTTTTCTAGAAAATGGAGGAATTGTGTTTCCAACTGTTGCTTCATATTGATTTATGGACAACTTAATTCTCTACTAAATACTTTGGGCACAAAGGATTTGTATGTAAATACTTAGTCTGTTGGAGAAATGCCCTGTAGGCCATGTGTATGTTCTTTTATTCAAAACAAGTACCCTTACATTCATTTTTTTGTTTGGTTTTGTAATATCAATTTTTCGATAAACAAGCATTTAAGATATTACCTAAAATTATTGAAAAGGAGGAATGCATAATGCCTGCAACTGAAAAATAGCCTACCAGAGAGTTGTTAAAGTTAGATGAAAATGTTAGGTTACCAGTTCGAACTATAGTAGATTTTCACCTGGTTTACCTTAGCATTTGGTACTTAACAGTCGTCTTTCACACATAACAGTGTTCTTTCATTCATGTCCTCTCTCTTTAGATGACAAATCCTGCCATACAGAATGACTTCAGCTACTACAGGAGAACGTTGAGTCGGATGAGAATTAATAATGTCCCGGTAAGTTTATGCTTTGAGTTAGGTTTAGTGGTGGGAAGAATAACTTGATTTTATTCTTCCCTTTGTTCATTTATTCACCCACTCACCAGATTTCCCCCCCCCGCCCCCCCGAGCCAGTGCTACATAGCGCTGGCTGTCCTAGAACTCCCTATGTAGACCAGGCTGGCCTGAAACTCAGTGAAATCTACCAGCCTCTGCCTCCTGAGTGCTGGGACTAAAGGTGTGCACTTCCATGCCTGGCTTATTGAGATGTTAAAGCTAGCAATTATCAGTAACCATAGCTGTGGGAGGAGAGCTCAAACTATAGCAAACCATATAGCATGCATTGTTTTTCTACTGCCTTTCAATTCCCACAACCACTTAGTGAAATTGTGTTTTCTTTTATAACACTGGTACTTTAAATCTCTTTGTATATTCTTACTGTAACCAAACAAATTTTTACATGAATGTTTATGGTTAGAATGATGAACCCTGAAGAAAATTGACCTGAAATGAGGAACTTAACTGTGAGTGGCAAGAGGGGTGCTGGAGGTCCTGGACCATTATTATTAGCACATCTGTCTCAGGCTGATGAGAAAGTCATTTCTTGGCCTTTGTCTTGGCAGCATAGCTCCTCTCTTGGATCTTTAGGACTGCTATTCTCTTCCTATCCTCCCAAGCTGTTTAGTACTTTTTTCTACTTTCAGGGAATTAATTACATATGGAGAAAATATTACATTGTGTTTAGGGGATCTGTTTTGTGGTCATTGGTATATTTATTGATACTGCAAAACCTCTATGAAGTGGTTTTTGTAAAATGAGCACGAGGCCAGCACTAAAGGGTTTCTGTTCTTTTTTTTTTTTTTTAATCTGCATGTTGCATTTATTAAATACATTAAAATCTGCAATGTAACAAAATGTTTTCTGCATATGAAATTCAAAACACCATTTTAAATGAACAAAAGATGGCTCACTTCATTTTTGTTTTTGTACAACTGGTGCATTGTACACTAGCTCAGTTCCACCATACGACCTGTTTGTTCTTTTTATTTGACATTGTTCACAGACTAGTACACAGTACAATAAGAGTGCTGGATAAAAACATGAGGTATGAAAGTGGTTCAGAGATTACAGGCCATGCAGATCATGCTAGACAGTAAAGAAAACACTAAATAAAAATACATAAAGAATGTGCATTATAAAACAAAACAAAACTCCATTACACAGCTTTGCTGCTTTGGTTACAAAGTGGCAGATCTCTGTGAGTTCGAGGCCAGCTTGGGCTACAGAGTGAGATCTAGGACAGGCTCCAAAGCTACACAGAGAAACCCTGTCTCAAAAAACCAAAAAAAACCAACCAACCAAACAGACAAACAAATAAACAAACAAAAAACGGTTTCTCTGTTCTTTACAACAGTTTGAATTTATACTGACTGCCTAGTGAGAAGCGAATGATAGTGTCTGTTTTTAATAACCACCCTGTAAATCAAAACAACACTCAATCTTTTACCTTCGTAACCATCACTACTCAAGAGGCCAAGGACATTAGAGAGATCTTCAACTGGCTTACCCTCTCACTAATTAGATATAAAGCCAGTAGTTCTCAGTAAGATCTCTTAGATTCTTGCCATCTTGCATATTTTATCTCCTCCTCTTTCTCTTTACCTCAGAGCTCATTTCCCCCTGTCTTTCAGTTACTTTGTAGCAGCATAATTTCTTTTCTGGAACTGTCTGCGTACTATTATGGGTTGATTTTTTTTTTTTTTTAAGACGTTTGCTTGACACTCTTAACACTTGAAACGGCTCCCTATTTGTAAGGAAAATGCTGACTTAAAGTAGCATTTAAGGCCCTTTACAGTCCCCACTTGTACTTGAACTTTCACCAGTTGCTGCCTCCTATTCCACCGACTGTGTCAGAATGTGGCCTGCTAAGTCATTTTAAAATGTATTTTCCTCCTGCCGATAGAAATATCTTGTTTATATCACTTGTAAAAGCCCAAGTCTTCATCAGTTCTTCTCGTTATTTTCTAGTCTGAAGTCCCTTCCCTTCTGCTGTTGCCTATTTTTTATCATGGATGCTATTATGTTCATAGTGGAAGATAGGGCATAGTTTCATAATCATCCTTTTGTTTTCCAGAGCCTTTGAACAGTCTCTCATGTAGTAAGATGTCCCATCCAGGTTTTGCGATTCCATAATACCACTTAATATGCATTAGTGGTAGTTGTTCTTTTTTTAAAATTGCTTAGTATCATTTGCAGTCTATTTATTTTTAAAGAGTATTTAAATAGTATTTGTATATTGAAGGTCTGGACTTACTAGATTGGTTTAATAAAGTAGATATTCTTGGACCTTTTATGCACGTCATCATATTTAATAATTTGGGAATTAATGTGAAGTGATTTCCACACAGGCAGAAGGAGAAAATGAAGTAAATAATGAATTGGCAAATCGAATGTCTTTGTTTTATGCTGAGGCCACCCCAATGCTGAAAACCTTAAGTGATGCAACAACAAAATTTGTATCAGAGGTGAGTTGCTGCAGACCTTTCTCCATGTTGATGCTGATTCACTCACTGCAGATGTGGTGACCTCAGCGGTGCTGTGATTCAAATACCGCCCTTAGACTGGCACTCCGAATGAGACCCACATGGGCACAGCCGCCCACTAGCTTGCAGTCACTCTGGAGGTACTTTGAGCACTGCCACGTTCACATTGCCTTTTTCTAGCCCTCATCTTTCTCCTGTCTTTCTCAGTTAATAATGGCACCGGTACAAGTCAGAATCTCAGGGATGATCATTTTAAATTCCTTTTTGCATTGCTTTCATCTGTCCCACAGATCACTCTGCTGGATCCTCTAAAGTACATCATGCTTATAAAGTACCTCCTGCTACATCCCAGAGCAGACTGCCACCCTCTTCCTACTCTTATCTCTGCTCTTGTTCCACTCTAGTTCTTTTTCTGCTGTTGGAAATGTTTCCCATGGCCTGGAGAGATGGCCTGCCATCAAGCCTGATGCTTTGAGTTTGTTACCTGGGACTCAAATAGTAGGAGAGAAGAGACTAGCACAGGTTCTCTCCTGACCTCCACACATGCACTGTGGCACAAGAGTGTACCCACATACCATAAGTAGAATGTAATGAAATAAATAAAATTTCCCAGTACCTTCAGGATAAACAGTATCTTAACCCCTCATCTCCTGTGTTTACAAGGCTGTACTTATTCTTGCTCAGCTAAGGGTAATCTCTTTTCAGGGCAGCAGGGTCTTGGCGGTTCTGTGCATGGCTTTATCCCCTGATCATGGAACAGTGATTAGAATCATAGTCATTGGCTTAGAGAATTAGAAATAGGAGCCAGATCATTTGCTTGTTTGGGGGATTCTATTAAGTTTTAAATTATTAAGTGACAAGTTTTTCACCTTAACTTACTTCTTTTGTTCTCTGTACACTTTGTAGAATAAAAATTTACCAATAGAAAATACCACAGATTGTTTAAGCACCATGGCGAGTGTATGCAGAGTCATGCTGGAGACACCGTGAGTATTAGCCCATCTTTTTCACTCCAGTGACACTGCTGAAGTGACTGGTATTTCAAAACCTATCCAAATACAAACATGTCTGTGTGGAAAGAGAAATGAAGTTTATCCTAACCATTGAATGTTGAATGTGTGAACAAAGTCAAAATAATTTGGCAGCTTAGTACATTTCTTCTTGATGCATAGAGCTGGACTCTGGGTACTGCAATAAGTTTATTCTTATCAGAACCAAGAATTTCATGTTTTGGGAGCGTGGGAAGAGTCCCTTTCAGAGGGCTGTAATTATATTCCATTTACCACATGTTCTTACACTATCAGTTTGTCCTTGTTTCCTCACAATCCTGAATTATCTGAAGGCCTTTGTGATACATACGATTTTCCCCTCAGCACCGAAAGAATGTCTCTTGGATTCTTGACTGAGGTGGTTTTGACTGGAGAACTTTTGGTTTTGCAGCACTCTTTTCCCAAAATGCTCTTCTGTACACTGTGTTATTGATGAACTCATGGAGCAGGACAGACACCTCCCACTCTTCCCTCCCGTGGAAAGAAATGGGGTCCAGGAAATGAAGGGATACATAGTGCCCCCATTCTGGGTCAGGTCTACTGCTGCCCCTCATTGCTTTCTTTGCAGATCAGAATTCTGTTTCCTTTTTCCTAAGTAAGAGAATATGATTGGATCCTGTAATACAATAGTGTGTTTAGATCAAGATACCCATAAAATAGCAAACCTGCTTGCTCCATTGAGCTTGTGACTTTTCTTACATTGCTAAGCACCCATCCCCAAACTCTTATTTCAGGGCTACTTTTGCTTTCTCTAAAATTATAAAGTGGTAATATAATACTCTGGGGGTACAAATGTGGGAACCACAATATGTGGGTGGTAAGTCCTTCCCATATCCATTTCCTCTCCCTATGGACCTTGTGGAGAAGGGGTAGTATTAGTGTCCCTTTCAGATATCAAAGTAGTCAGGATCGAGTGCAGGTGTAGTCAGTTCGTTATAGAATTTGTGATGTGCCTCATCCATACAAATTGTCTGCTCTCTAGGGAATACAGAAGCAGATTTACCAATGAAGAGACAGTATCATTCTGCTTGAGGGTAATGGTGGGTGTCATAATACTCTATGACCACGTCCATCCAGTGGGAGCATTTGCCAAAACTTCTAAAATTGATGTAAGTTACATATTGTTTGATATGATTGCAAACTCTTTTCTTGCATGGAAATCATAAGATTTTATTTAAAAAGTAACAGGTTGGACTCACAGACTCTGACCATAGTTTGTGATACAGTTGGAATTCCTTCTTCTCCACTGTTCTGCATTTCTGGTTGCTAGCCAATATGCAGGTGTGTTAGGTGACTGAATGATAATGTTACTGATAGGTGATTGAATAATGATGATGATAATGTTTGAGTATTTCTTTGTGGTATCGCTAATAATTACATAAATTTTCTAATCTTATCCTTTGGCCAATAACCAAAGGTAAGGATTATTTGAAAATGTGTATTAAGAGTCAGCATTGATGCTTTTTTAAGAAAAGTGGAAGATTCTATGATTTTCTTTCCCTTCCCTGTTCATAATATTTTGTGACTGGTTTCTACTTTCCTTATCTGCCTAGAAGTTCCTCTTAGAATTAAAGTATTGTTCTCATTTCTCTATCTGTAGTTTTTCTGGGCACTCTTTTTTTTTTTTTTTTTTTGGTTTTTCGAGACAGGGTTTCTCTGTGTAGCTTTGCGCCTTTACTGGAACTCACTTGGTAGTCCAGGCTGGCCTCGAACTCACAGAGATCCGCCTGGCTCTGCCTCCCGAGTGCTGGGATTAAAGGCGTGCGCCACCACCGCCCAGCGTTTCTGGGCACTCTTAAACATCAGCATTCTAATTAGTGTTTTGTGGGGATTATCTGATAATTCCCCTTTTATTATTACTTCAGACTTTCAGCATTTTAGATCTGAATTATGGGTTATTAACTTTTATGTATCTTTTTTATATAGAAAAATGAGTTAGCTTACTTGTGTGGTAACTGTGTCCCAGAATGTTTTCATTGTTCCCATGTGCCTGGAACATTGTCCTAGGATTTCCCCTTCACTAGAGCAGCTTCGCTTTAGGAGATTCAGTAATAGAATTGCTAGGAAGTGGTAGACGGTGAGGCTAAACCCACATATCTTTTTTCAAATCTGTGCTGCCATGCTTTTCACGACAACCAGGCTGATCTTGAAATACCATCCTCATTGAGTACCTCCATCTGAGTACCCTGTAGACGTCCCTGCTGCCTGCCTGCCAGTTAATCCTACCTGAATCATTGAGTACCTCCATCTGAGTACCCTGTAGACGTCCCTGCTACCTGCCTGCCAGTTAATCCTACCTGAATCATCTAGATTCTCTAGCTCCCTTCTCATCACCACAGGATTCCTGTCTGTCCTCTGCTTGTCACAGGCTCCCTGGAAACTCCTCTTTCCTGGAGCAGACCCATTCTCTCCCTACAACTGCTGCATAGAATCTTTTTCAGGATGTCTTCTCTTAGTTCATTAGTCTGAGTGGAACTTTGTTTTGACTGACTGCATTCCCAGAAAGCTCTGCCTCACTGAGAGACTGAGAATAATAGCGTTTGCTGCTACCCCCACCACCAAGAGTGAATAATTAGGCATTTCCAGTATATAATCTCTTCAGTTCTGTAGTTAAGGTTTCAGTTTTGTTTTTTGAAATGAATGTTACATTAAAAAGCAGATATTTACTTTTTCTTTTCTCCTCAGATGAAAGGTTGTATCAAAGTTCTTAAGGACCAACCTCCTAATAGTGTAGAAGGTCTTCTCAATGCTCTCAGGTATGTATGTGTACTGAAGCGTGACAGAAAAATGTATGTTAAATGTTTGAATAGCATCTAAAAGATACTTCAGTTACGTTTAAACTGGAAGTTTTGCTTATTGGTAATGTTGCTCCTGAATAGTAATACAATATTGTATAATGAGAGCTGTGTGAGACAAATGAGAATACCAGCTTCATTTCTTGGCTCAAAATTTTGCCCCTTTGAAGCAAGATTGCTTCTTCCAACTTTAATGTATGCTGATTCACAAACATGGGGAAATGCGAAGAAAAACCATGTGATCTTACCATGTGTATGTGACTTCCTAGTGGATTTTTCCTTGCACACATAGAGAATGATAGTTCAATGTAATTGTCAGCCCGTTGATACAACAATATAAAGTTCTATTCCTCTTGAGTAGGTTAGTGGCATTTCTGTGTCCATGATCCTATGTCTACATTATCTTTGTTCTGAGGTGTCATTGTTGATTTAGTTACTGAAGCTTCTGTGTTGCATGGTATCTTTGTAAGTGGACATCTTAGTGCTTAAAACCAACTTAAAACATAATTTCACAACCTAGAAGCTAATTTCTATACTTTATTATGTGAGGTTTAGGAAAAAAAAAGAAAAGAAAAGAGTATGCACTGGAAAATTCGAAGTTGGTTAGTATATGTATTATCTGAGGTTACCTTACTGGCACAGTGGAAGACTTAAGCAGGTATTCTAGCAAACAGCCCTCAAAGTGTAAAGTGTTTACTCACATTCTGGCCCCCTTACAGTTTTATTCTACACTGAATAAAAACAGTGCCCTGCCAGAATGCAGAAATATTTATGTGATGATGTTTTATCAGCACATGTCAACTCATTTCTGCTGAGGGAAACCTTCACATGACTTTATTATGGGAAGTGTCCTGTAAGCAGTTTCTACCTGGATACAAGAAAGCTACTTTAAATGAGCATTAGAATGAGAAAAACTTAATTTAATTAAATCCATATACTACCAGGCTACACACCTAGAAATTTTCTTCTCACTTTGGCAGTGCAAATTACATTTTAATTTTAGCTATGTACGACATGGGCCATCTTTATTTCCATTCTCGATAGTGTCTGTGTCTCATTCTGCTTGATTTTTCTATATTCTGTTCTGTTTTTCCTGAAGGTCAGTCAGTCTCTTTAGTCACCTGGTATCAGGAAACCTGAAATGTATTATTAAAACTTAGGAATACATAGCTGGGCATAGTGGTGCACATCTTTAGATCCCAGAGGCCAACCTAGTTTACTTAGTGAGAGCCCATTTCAAAAAACAAAATTTACAGGAGGAGGAAGTTGAGGGTTTTAGAGTTTGTTTTGTTACCTTAATGGAAGCATGCTAAGCTGGGCGGTGGTGGCACACACCTTTAATTCCAGCACTTGGGAGGCAGAGGCAGGTGGATCTCTGTGAGTTTGAGGCCACTCCGATGTACAGAGTGAGATCCGGAACAGCCAGGACTGTTACATAGAGAAACCGTCTTGGAAAATTAAAAAAAAAAAAAAAAAAAAAAAAAGGAAGCATGCTGAAGGGTTAGCTAAGCACCCTACAGTGCAGTGTTGCTTGTAGAACTTATGGGTGGGGGTTAGTGCAGTCTCTTTGCCTGAGTGTCAGAGCAGAGGGGCAGTAGTGTCGAGAACAGGACTGATAGGGAGTGTCCACAGGACAGTGCTGAGGAAGGCAAAGTATCCTGTTAGTTTTTTAAGTTCTGAAGAAAACTCGTGAACTGATTTGTTCATAGTGAGCATATGCTGTGTCTGGCTCTCAGTTTTTTATCTGGGGTTTGTATGCTATTCATTGTGCTTAGATGCTTCATTAGAAGGGATGTGTGTTGTAGCCGGAAGTCGGAAGTTTCTCTAGTCGTCCCCCCCCCCCCCCCCCCCGGTCCTGCAGCCCTTTATAAAATAATCATTCAGAGGCTTATATTAATTACCAGCTGTATGGCCTCTGGCAGGCTTCTTGCTAGCCAGCTATTTCATCTTAAATTAACCCATTTTTATTAATCTATGTATCGCCACATGTTCTGTGGCTTTACCTGCGTCCCATTACATGCTGCTCCTTGGACGTGGTTTGGCGTCTCCCTTGCTCTCCTTTCTTCTTTCACTATCTCTCTTGGATTTTACTGCCTGGCTCCATCCTGCCCTGCCATAGGCCATGCAGCTTTATTTATCAACCAATCAGAGCAACACATATTCACAGTGTACAGAAAGACATCCCACAGCAGTGTGTTATTTCTTAATCACCCCATATTTCCAGTACAGTCTTGAATGTGAGCTTTCTCATTACCAGAGCTATGGGTGATACAGTGGTTGTGGGCACTTGCTGCATATCACATGAACTTTGCAAGTAGTACAGGTGCCGAGGAGCCTGAGATGATGCAGAGTTTCATTCCTTAAATTTGACGTGCTTTATGATATCCTAGCCTTTGGTTCATTATGTATTGAACGTGGATATGCTTTGGAGTAGATGATTGTAAAACATGGAAGAGTTCCAGGTCTTCACCTAGAGTTCCTTTCCTTAGATCTCAACTTAGATCTGAGTGGAGACTCAGGCCCTCATTTTAAATAAATACCCTACTGAAACTTTAAAACATTGCTGAAACTAAGCTTTCTCATAGCAACCAAAAACAAACAAAAAACCTTTTTGCAAATTAATGAACAAAAGATTTTGAGTAGAATTTTTTTTTTTTTTTTTTTTTTTTTTTTTGGTTTTTTTTTTTCCGAGACAGGGTTTCTCTGCGTAGCTTTGCGCCTTTCCTGGAACTCACTTGGTAGCCCAGGCTGGCCTCGAACTCACAGAGATCCGCCTGGCTCTGCCTCCCGAGTGCTGGGATTAAAGGCGTGCGCCACCACCGCCCGGCCTTGAGTAGAATTATAATTGTGTATGTTTTGAGTTATTTATATAGTACCTCCAACTTACAGTATGCTAAAGGGAGAAAGCAGTGAGTCATGAGATGGAGCTAGAGTTGTGCATTCAGGTGCAGTGCTAGTACTTGCTTCTTTGCTGAGCTTCAGGGTAAAGGTAGCCATTGTTTTCTGGTAGAGAAGCCACAGGCACTTGAAGGAGGACTTGGGTTTTTTGTGCAAACAAGAATTAATCCATATATCTCATATGTAGTCTATCTCTACACAGTCAGAATGGTGATGGAGCACCTCTGGCCTTGCCTTCCGGGGTAGGATGCCAGAAGTGTTATCATGGCCACATCCCTCAGACACAGTTCTGGGGAGTGTAAGCATTGCTGACTATTATGTGGTACAGACTTGACTATCTCTGTTCTTTTGTTATTTTCAGTAAAGGAGGGGGAAAGAAGCCATATAGATGGTTGACATCTATTTTTTGATATCGAAAAGGGTGACATGTGGTCATATATGCTTTGTCAAAACAGAACAGTTAAATCTTGCTCCATTACTGCCATTTCATTAAATATCCCTCCATGGCAGCAGTTCTCAAGCTGTGGATCGTGGCCTCTTCGGCAAACCCCAGTATCCAAAAATATTTACATTGCTATTCATGACAATAGCAAGACTACAGTTATGAAGTAGCAACGAAAATAATTTTATGGTTGGGGGTCAGCACAGCATGGGGAACTGTATTAAAGGGTCTCAGTGTTTAGAAAGGTGAGAACCACTGCTCTATGGACTTTTCCTTCCAGCCCACAGCCTGCCTGCCCTGCAGTTACTTACTGAACACCCGTTATGTACTGGGCACTCCAGTGTCTCTTCATGAGAACATTTTAGAAGTGACTGCTGAGAAACACAGATGTAGTTCACTCCAGATGTGTGATAACCACGCCTGTCTCTTCACCTTTACAAAGAATACAGATAGCATCTCCACTTTTAAAGTGTATTTGGAATACATTTAACATTTGTTTATAGTTCTTTAACATAGACCTACTTCAAATCATCTAGTTTTTTTGAAAATTATGTGAAACACTTACAAGCTAAATCATCTGTTTGAATTATCTTTGCAAACCTTTGTCTGATGCTACTAATCAGGTTCAGATTCTAGACATCTCCTTCACTGTTCAGTAGCAGCTCCTCAGTTGAACATCCTCTTGGGAGTATTTTTTTAGTTCATTGTGGGTTTGGATTTGCATACTTGTTCAAAATACACCCACCTGGAAGTAGGTACTTAGAGAATGTAGATAGTTCAGGGCACTTTTGGTTTTTCAAGACAAGGTTTACCCTCCTGAGTGCTAGGATTAAAGGTGTGTGTCATCACTGCCTGGCAGGGCACTGTTTTTACACAGTGTATAGTGAAACTGTAAGGAGGCCAGAATGTGAGTAAATACTTTACACTTTGAGGGCTGCTTGCTAGAATAGCTACTTAAGTCTTCTACTGTGCCAGTAAGGTAACCTCAGATAATACATATATGAACCAACTTGGAATTTTCTAGTGCAACTTTTTGAATGTTTTTATTCTTTGACAATTTCATACATGCATTCAGTGTATTTGGTTATGCCTACTCCTATCCCTTCAATACAACTTTTATGTATGAACATTAAAATTTAAATTTCATATGCTAATACCAAATATTGCCTATTGTTTTGTTCATTTATTTTTCTCCCTTAGCGATCCAAAATCTAAAAAACGTATATGTAGCCAGATCTCTGTGAGTTTGAGGCCAGCCTGGCCTACTGAGTGAGATCTAGGACAGGCACCAAAACTACACAGAGAAACCCTGTCTCAAAAAACCAAAAAACAAACAAACAAACAAACAAAGTATATGTATTTAACTTACATGCCATGAAAAAAATAGGTGGTAGGCTGTATTTGGTTCAGGGATCATAATTTGCCAACACCTGGGATAGATCTGTAATTTTGCTATCCATGAGAGGTAGCTATTTGTTTATTTCAGAGTTTGGCTGATATTTCAGCAAGGTGCTTTTAACTAGATGACCAGCAGCAAGAGGCTGCTCTATTGGGTGGAGGAGAGAAGCAGAGTGAGCCTGTCGGGATTAAAACTGCCACTCTAAGGTGTGATTTTGTGCGGTTGATTGGCCAGCTGCTCATCTTGCCTTATTACAGAGCGCATACAGACTTTGATTTCCTAACATTGATCACTGTCTCTTATAGGTACACGACAAAACATTTGAATGATGAGACTACCTCCAAGCAAATTAGGTCCATGCTGCAGTAAGCGCTGTGGAGCAAGCCCCTGCTGCAGATGGAGCACAACAGTGTTCTTCAGTGACCGAGAATGCAGTCTTTAGTGATTGCCATTAAATCTCCTTATTCTTGCTTTGGTTTCTTTCCTCTGTTCCTCTTCCCACTTTTTTAATCATGTTCTTGTTCTTAAGACTTCTTTTCTGTGCCAAAATCAGTAAAGTTATACTTTGAAAGGGATTTTGTCCTTTCAAAACAGGCCATCTAAGGCAGCTAATTATGCATTGCATTGAGGTCTCTACTGAGAAAAGTTCTGTGACTTGAACTAAATATTTTTAAATGTGGATTTTTTTTGAAAACTAATATTTAATATTGCTTCTTCTGCATGGCAAACCTGCCTCTTCTGCTATTTAAAACCCTCATGGATTTATTTCTACTGCCGCTTTTCATGTCCGGCCAAATGAGATGTTTAAATTAACTGTGTGGTGCAAATGGTACCCAACACAGACCTTTTTAAATTAGTAAGACTTTTGTTTAAAGTTTTAAGTTTGCATTTTGACTTTTTTTTGTGAGGATGTATGTTGTGTGTTTAACCTTTATTAACTAACGTTAAAAACTGTGATGTGTGCGTAGACTATTACGTATGCATGTTCATGTTCAAGAATGGCTGTTGATAAAATAAAAATCAGCTTCCTTTTTCTAAGTGTGGCTTGGTTTACTGAGGTTTCTGGAAGTTTTTCCTGTATATATTTCTGTGGAATGCATAGACACATTACATAATTTTCTTTCTCTTAGAGGATAGCTATGTCTTTTTCAGTTGTATTTTTCTTTATTTTTGTCTATGTACATAAGTTTAACTGCTTTTAAACCTGTTGTATATAAGATGACCAGTGATTGTGTCATGAACTTGACTTCTGTTTTGATTTCATCTTGTGTGAGTGTAGTTGTAGAAGGAAAACCACACTTTCTCAGCTCTCAGTTTCAGGAGTGAAAGGGCAGCAACAGGAAGCACAGGGTGTTTCAGAAGTAAGGTGAGCCCTTGACATTGGAGGACAGTGAGCAATACGAATACTTCCCAGAGGAAACGAAAGACTGCCATCTCACTAGTGGTAGAAAGCTACCGTGGGTTTCAGTTTAAAATCCTCAAACCTGAGTCGTGAAATTTATCATGGTTGAGAGGAGCTGCCTAAAGGTTGTCTAAATCAGTCTTGTCAGGGGTTTAATGACAAGGTGATCTGAGGTGTGGTACAGTAAAGTGGTTAACCATGGAAGAGGATCATAGGCTTTCCTCGGGGGCCTTCTCCATCAGAGCACACAGCACTTGGTAATAAAGTTCCTGTTGACTCCTCTGGCTTCCTGCCTACTCCTGTCTCACTTCACACCCTGTTCTCCAGCCAAGCGTAACTATTTGCTGTTTACAGATTGTTCCATGTGGTGTTGCTCCGTGACTCTGGCCTGGCTACAACCTGAATCTGATTTCTCTTTTCTCCCTCATGACTGTCTGACCAACACCAGCTTTCATCTTTTAAAAGTCAGCTTCTATTACTTCCTCCTGAAAATTGTTTGGATGATCCTGACCATGTTTTCTAGGAGTCCTCTAACAGTATTATAATGGGTTAAATAGTGTATTCTGCAATAGGTAATGTCTGCCTGAAGCTGTATATAAGGCCTCAATTTGGAAGAAGGGCCTTTTCAGGTGAATGTAAGGATCTGTGGATGACATCATCCTGCATTAGGGTGGGCCCTAACGCCATTGACAAATCCTGATAAGAGAAAAGAAGGGGAAACAGACACATTGGAGATCTTGGAAGGATAGAGGCAAAGGTGAACACCCTGAGCCACAGAAGCTAGAAGATGGTCATGGAACAGTTTCCAGCAGAGCCTCCAGGAGGAACCAACCCTGTTGCTGTTTTTACTTCAGACTTCCATCTTCTATTATGGTGAAAAAATAAATTTCTATTCTAAGCCACCTAGTTTGTGGTACTTTGTTACAGTCAACGTAAGCACTGAATACAACTGTCTCACAAAACAGCCTAGTACTTCACACTTTTGGATCTTTTCTGATACTCTTGAAAAATTACAGTGTTGAGATGCTGTGGAGAATGAGAGCTTGAGAGAAGAGCTGTGTCCTGTTCCTCCAGTGTCCCAAGGAAGGATCTTGCACAGTACCTAAATATGGATAGCTGCCAAGTTAGTGCTTGAATGGAGTGAATGAACTAGATGTAGTAATACTGCTGTGGCCTTTCCAGGTAACATGGTTCACACTCTGCATGTTGAAGATTAAGTGGGCAAAAAAAATCTTTAACTCTAGCCTAGGGGTCAGTAGCCCAGGCTCTGGGCCAATCCACCTTCTTCTGTACCTACACAGCCTGTGAATGAAGAATGATTTTTAAAAGATTGGGGGAATAAAGGATAACAAATGTTTTTTTAAAAGTTGAAAAAATATTTTGTAGCATGAGAAAAGTATATGAAATTCAAACTCCAGTGTTCATAAATAAAATTTTATTAAACATAGCCTCCTCATTTGTATATATATATATTATTTATGGCTATTTGCTCATTGTAGCAGCTTGTTGTGACAAAGAGGCCATCAGAGACTAAAGTGTGTCCCTGCCCTGTACAGAAGAGCAGCAGGTCTGTTTGACAGCCTCGAGTAATAGGGGCACACTCCTGCAGTGTGATGGAGGAGCTGCCTCTGCTGGTGAATGGGCTCAGCCTCACATCTGAGACTTGCCATTCACGTAATACAAGGAGCATTGTTGGCTTGCACTGCAATTTTTTTTTCTCTGCTTAGGAAACTTCCTTCAGAGTGAAGGATTCTGGGGTTCGGTGTCATAGCACAGCCACAGCAGAGGCCAAGCAAAGGGTCTGTTTGCCCACTGGCCAGAGGTTGGCCCTGCTCTGCTGGTGGTAATCTAACTCTGAAGCTTGCTTCCTTTTGCCCCTCTTGGTTTTCTAAAGTATGTCTCTGTCAGCACGTCTCAGCCTGTTTTTGACCCCCTGTGCCTCTGGTTTAAAACAGTTGGGTAAAGCTGGGTGGTGATGGCGGCGGTGCATGCCTTTAATCCCAGTGCTTGGAAGGCAGAGAGAGCCAGGCGGATCTCTGTGAGTTCGAGGCCAGCCTGGATCTACAGAGTGAGATCCAGGACAAGCACCAAAACTACACAGAGAAACCCTGTCTCGAAAAGCCAAAAAAAGGAAAACTAAACAAAACAATAGGGTAAGCTATCCTGTCGTCTCTTCTACCAAAGCACACTCATGACTTTCTCCACTATCTTTTCTTTAGTCCTTGTCATAGATGTGGTGCTTTCAACTTCTGTTTCAGTTGACAAAGATTTAGATTAGCATTCTGGATCTCTAAGGTTACTGCAAATATTTTAGGCTTTTGAGTATAACTGGCATCTCTGTGCTCAAATCTAAATTTTTGAGTTGAAAAACTTCTTGCTGAAATGCCATTCTGGTTCCATTTGAGATTGCAGTAACTGCCATGCCAGAAATTCTTAAAGGAATAGCCCACCAACTGAATAAGAGTGGAAGACAGTGGAAAGACCTGTGGGTTCAGAGCCCTAACACCCAAGCCACAGCACTGCACAGCTAGCTCTCTTCCTCATCAGTAGTGAAGGAGAAGTGACTGATCCCAGACCACTAGGATGTCTCATATGTCTTGTCAGCAAGGCAGTAATAATGTGACAAGTTACAATAAAGTTCGGTCAGTGAGCTATGTATTCAGCTTTCTCCCTTAAATTGGTGTGACTTTGGTTAAATGTCCCCAAACAGGAAACATGGTATGTCTTCAGAGAGGGTCTCAATAAACCAGTAGTCAATGCCTGGGATGTTTACAGGCAAGGAGTGCTCAGTGTAAGTATTTTGACCATTATAGCTTTACAATCCACTCCTGGTGTCCTGCCTAGTAATGTAGATTTTTCATTCTAGAGAACACTACTGGTTCAACTGTTTAGTTGAAGGTGCTACACCTGTACAATCTGAATGAGTCCGTAATAGATCTTGTAATGGATAAATGGGAATATTTGCATGGATTTTCAGTTTTCTGATTAGCAGGCAATTAGCCTGTACATTTGAGACAATTTTTAAAGGTTTTTAAGTATGTGTATATGTATGTGTCTTTGTGCATATGTGCACATGAGTGTGGGTCTCTGAGGAAGCCTAAAGAAGGCATTGGGTCCTCTAGAGCTGGAATTACATGTAGTTATGGACTGCCCAGCACAGGTCCTTTGTAAGAGCAGTGTGTACTCTTAACTGGTAAGCTGTCTCTCCAGATCTCTAAACACAATTTTTTTTTTTTTAATTTAACATTTTGCAGTGCTTGGGGTGTGGAACCCAGGATCTTTCACAGGCTAAGTAAGTACTCTACCACTGAGCTACTTGCCCAGTCCCTGCAGATGCTTTTAAATGGCAAGCTCCAGTGAGTGAAGAGTTGCTTCAGGGAGCATGTTGACAAACCATCTTTAGTAAGTAAGTAGTACTTGTCATAGCCACAGCCTGTGTACTAGGATGACCAGGTAATGAGTTTTCTGAGTGTGTAGGGAGGGCATTCTGGGCTGAGGAGGTCTCTTACTGGCATATATTGTCCATGTCTGTTCTGATCACCTACACAAAATGCCAGAATCTTTGAAATACTGTTTCCTGAGAAGTGCTAATGGCTTACCCATGGTGTAGGAGAAATAGCATAGTTTTTGTAAGTCAAGTGGGCCTGGGCCACCTGGAGCTGCCTACGTGTCCTTAGAGCCACTGTAATGCCACTGAAGCTGTCATCTCCTTGCCTGTTAACTAGTGTGATGTTCATGAGCATCTCATGAGTTGGTGCTGCTGAGGAGTTAGTATTTAAGTTACAGAGCCTCACGAGGCACACAACATACCAAGGTGCAAGTTTTCACACCTGAAAGTAGAGTCACTATAAAGTGAGTCCACTTGCTCGGCATTTACTTGCTTGTAAAATTTGGCTTTTTACGGTATGTGGGTCCTGTCTGATGCTCAACTCAGCTTTTTTTTTTTTTTTTTTTTTTTTTTTTTTTTTTTTTTTTGAGACAGGGTTTCTCTGTGTAGCTTTGTGCCTTTCCTGGAACTCACTTTGGAGACCAGGCTGGCCTCGAACTCACAGAGATCCGCCTGCCTCTGCCTCCCGAGTGCTGGGATTAAAGGTGTGTACCACCACCGCCCGGCCTCAACTCAGCATTTTTTAAAAAAATTTTTTTTTTGTATAAGAGCATTTTGCCTGCCTATAAGTGTACCATGTGTATGCAATACTCCCACCAGATGAGGGCATCAATCTCCTGAAATTGCAGTTATAGATGATTGTGAGCCTCCATGTGGGTGCTGAGAACTGAACCCAGGCCCTTTGCAAGAGCAGCCATTGCTCTTAACCGCAGAGCTATCTGCATAGTCCAATTGAGGATACTGAGGCCTTTAAATAAGCTGTTCTAATCTTCTGAGATAACCCCACCCTCCAGTCCCTGCTACGGAGCAAGCAGAGCTGTTTGATCAGTTTTCTTGACAGGTACAATCCCAGGGGCTAGTCATCTCTCAGAATGCTGTTTCTTCCTGTTGCCAGCTTCTGGCAAACTGTTACCAACACAAGGAAGTGATGTGTGAGTCTCGCTCAATACCTGCTTCCCGGGTGGCCCGGTCCTCCATTCCCTAAGAGCTGGTCCGGCACTGATATCTTGCCAGTGCTTTGACTTTAATTCACTAGGGTCTATGTTACTATGGAAGATGCCAGGGGTTGTGGGGAAGCTTGAGCCAGCTGAGAGGGCAGTTTGCAGCTTAGAGCGAACAGGGATAGGGCTCATTAAAGAAGGTATCTTGTGAGCCAAACCAGGAAGAAGAGAAGGCAGCCCTCTGCAGTGAAGGAACCTAGGGAAGGCAGCCAACAGCCAAGGACGGGACAGCATCGGGCCGGAAGCTGAGGGGAGACAGGGAGGTGCGGCCAAGATGAGTGGAGCAGAACAGAGGGCCTTTGAGGCCATTTGAGACTGGCTGTGCTCCTCAGGCTTCAGAGGGCTTGGAGGAAAGAAATAGTATGATCTATTTGAAAGACTTCATTCCAGCTGTCCCAAGAGATTGAGGAAACAGAAGCAGGGGCCAGTGAAGCAGTAGATATCATCAAGGCAAAGACTGACATTGAGTTGGCCAAGTTTAGGGTGTGACTTAAAGATGGGGGCAATAGGCTTCCTCAATAAACTAGCTGTGGAGGGACAAGGTGGAGAATAAATTGGGCCTTTGGTCTTAGTGCCTGGAAGGATAAATGGGAATGGAAAATAGGTTGGGGACATTATTCTGTTCAGCAGGGACTACCCACAGGGATATGCAAGGGCCCAGAGAGAAGCAAGAGGTTTACAGAAAGGACAGCTGGATGGCCAGGTAGAGGAGGTGCTATAGCACTGGGTCTAGCCCCTTTCTACTCTGACCTGTGACTTCCCTGGGTTCCATCCTCCAGGTCTGCAAGAATCTCTCTCTCTCTCTCTCTCTCTCTCTCTCTCTCTCTCTCTCTCTCTCTCTCTCTCTCACACACACACACACACACACACACACACACACACACACACACACACGGGAGGGGGTGGGAACCCCTCATTGGTGAATGTAGGTTTTACCAGAAATAGTCCATCAAAGAAGAAACCCACATCTAGGGAGATGCTAAGAGAGACCCAGCCACTGCACAATTAAGGAAGACTGGGAAGAGACTGGTCTATCAGGGAAGGGTCCAGTTTCTACTTTTTTGTTGTTGAAGACTCCTCTCCTGACTCTCCCAAGCTCCAACAGGTGCAGTTGGCTGGAACCTGAGCAGCTTGACCCATTTGTCACGTTATGGTGGCAGGGGAGGTGGGGGGGGCATAGTTGCAGGAAATGTAAGGCAGGACAGCCTGTCTAAGTCCTGTGTTACTTCTCCGTATGGCCTCATTTACCCTGCACCATACAATAACAGCACTCTTGGAAGCATGCCACACATAATTTTGGAAGTTCTTTCTGCCATCTTCTGCTCTAGGAATTCACAAATCTTGTACAATGGCTGATTTCACCTGAGCACAGAGGGGCTATATTGTCTAAGCTACACGGCTGGGAGTGGTAACTGAGCAGGGCACAGAGGCGAACTGTTCTGCAGCCAGCCTGCCTTGCTCTCAGAAAGAATCCTAGTCCAGGGTGTGGCCCTGGCCTACCTTGTTCTGAATGGGTGTCTCTAATGCCTGAAAGCAGTCCTGAGTGGGGTGGGGCCTGTCCTGGTGGAAGCCTGCCAACAGCTGTGGCCACTAGAGGGTCAGTGACATTCTAGGCTGCTAGGAGTCAGGTTGGATGTGACCCTAGGGACAGATCAGTGTTCCCTCTTCACTAGAAAGCCCAGGGCTTAGGTCAGCCAGTAGCTGCATTCCTGTGAGGCACCCATAGAGAGCTGAGAGCTGAGGCATCACGGTGGGGTCCCAGGTGAGCTGGCAGCTGGGTTGCTCCAGCTCCAGCCCACAGCTCTGCACCAGGCTTAGGATGAGGACCACATCCTCATTCTTCAGAGCACTGAAGACTCTTGTTGGAAGAGGACAGGTTGTTTCCTCTATTTGGTTACAGTTGTGTTCCAAGATGCTCGCCACCTGCAATAAACCACTTAGAAGGAACACAGGGACCACCTAGGCCTTGGGTGGTGGCACCCACCCTCAAGCAGCAGCCAGGGGCCTCTGCTCCCTGTCCACAGCCAAGCCGTGGCTTTGGGGTTTATGCAGTTTTGCATTTGGTCTCGAAGACTGTGCAACCCTATTTCTACTCCTGTGCACACTCCCCTTGGCTGCTGCTGACTGCAGTGAGGCATCTCTACCACTCCCCAGAACTGCTATCCTGCCAGGCTGCCCACCCCTAGCTAATGGACTTCAAGAGTTGTCTGCACCAGAAAGTGCCTATATGAGCTCATTCTAATGCCATCCATCATCAACGGGAGGAAATAGTTGGATGGGACATCTTCTTTCCCTTCACGTTTTCAGGCTTGGCAGAGAACATGAATGATGTGGATATAGAGAACATTTCAGGATGCAGGACAAAGTGGGATCCCCTGCAAGAGGCTACTCAGAGCTGTAGGCTGCAAGGCCAGACCGAGAGCCTGCTCCCTCTGCACATATGAGCTGCAAACAGGCTCTTGGGGAATGGAGGCCAGATCTTCCTACAGAGCATCTCCATCTGCCTCCCACATCTCTCCCTGCACCTCCCTGAATCCCA
>NW_026738080.1:0-25961 GCF_949786415.1 Peromyscus eremicus
ACGCGAGTGCTATTTGCACTGTGTATGGCAATGGGAGCGCAATAGTGACTCTTCTTAGCAGAAAACAACTCTTGCTCGTAGGACCAGAAACTGCATGGGATTCAACTCCGTTTAGGACTGGGAAACAAACGCTAGCTCGCCTTGCAAGAAACACACTCTGCTTTGAGAAAACAGCACTCTTCTACTCTCCTGTGTTTCCTATAGGGCCAGAACAGTGAGCTTGCTCAGAACAAAAGAACTGTGCTTCCTACACACACGGGGCATATCTAGTTCAACTCTGCTTAGGAAACAGACAAGAACAGTAGCTCTCTTCAGTCAATACACTGTACTTAGCTGGGAACAGACGCGAGTGCTATTTGCACTGTATATGCATGGGAGCAGCAATAGTGACTCTTCTTAGCCAGAAAACGACTCTTGCTTGTAGGACAAGAAACTGCATGGGACTCAACTCCTGTTTAGGACTGGGAAACAAACGCTAGCTCGACTTAGCAAGAAACACACTCTGCTTTTGAGAAAAGAGCACTCTTCTACTCTACTGTGTTTCCTATTGGGCCGAACAGTGAGCTTGCTCAGAACAGAAGAACTGTGCTTCCTACACACACGGGCCATATCTAGTTCAACTCTGCTTAGGAACTGACAAGAACAGTAGATCCTCTTCAGTCCAATACACTGTACTTGCTGGGAACAGACGCGAGTGCTATTTGCACTGTGTATGGCAATGGGAGCGCAATAGTGACTCTTCTTAGCAGAAAACAACTCTTGCTCGTAGGACCAGAAAGTGCATGGGATTCAACTCCGTGTAGGACTGGGTAACAAACGCTAGCTTGCCTTGCAAGAAACACACTCTGCTTTTGAGAAAACAGCACTCTTCTACTCTCCTGTGTTTCCTATAGGGCCAGAACAGTGAGCTTGCTCAGAACAAAAGAACTGTGCTTCCTACACACACGGGGCATATCTAGTTCAACTCTGCTTAGGAAACTGACAAGAACAGTAGCTTCTCTTCAGTCCAATACACTGTAATTGCTGGGAACAGACGCGAGTGCTATTTGCACTGTGTATGGCAATGGGAGCGCAATAGTGACTCTTCTTAGCAGAAAACAACTCTTGCTCGTAGGACCAGAAACTGCATGGGATTCAACTCCGTTTAGGACTGGGAAACAAACGCTAGCTCGCCTTGCAAGAAACACACTCTGCTTTTGAGAAAACAGCACTCTTCTACTCTCCTGTGTTTCCTATAGGACCAGAACAGTGAGCTTGCTCAGAACAAAAGAACTGTGCTTCCTACACACACGGGGCATATCTAGTTCAACTCTGCTTAGGAAACTGACAAGAACAGTAGCTTCTCTTCAGTCCAATACACTGTACTTGCTGGGACCAGACGCGAGTGCTATTTGCACTGTGTATGGCAATGGGAGCGCAATAGTGACTCTTCTTAGCAGAAAACAACTCTTGCTCGTAGGACCAGAAACTGCATGGT
Source organism: Peromyscus eremicus (assembly GCF_949786415.1). Lineage (NCBI taxonomy): Eukaryota > Metazoa > Chordata > Mammalia > Rodentia > Cricetidae > Peromyscus > Peromyscus eremicus. The sequence continues at coordinate 1,478 of NW_026738080.1, forward strand.
ATCAACTCCGTTTAGGACTGGGAAACAAACGCTAGCTCGCCTTGCAAGAAACACACTCTGCTTTTGAGAAAACAGCACTCTCTACTCTCCTGTGTTTCCTATAGGGCCAGAACAGTGAGCTTGCTCAGAACAAAAGAACTGTGCTTCCTACACACACGGGGCATATCTAGTTCAACTCTGCGTAGGAAACTGACAAGAACAGTAGCTTCTCTTCAGTCCAATACACTGTACTTGCTGGGAACAGACGCGAGTGCTATTTGCACTGTGTATGGCAATGGGAGCGCAATAGTGACTCTTCTTAGCAGAAAACAACTCTTGCTCGTAGGACCAGAAACTGCATGGATTCAACTCCGTTTAGGACTGGGAAACAAACGCTAGCTCGCCTTGCAAGAAACACACTCTGCTTTTGAGAAAACAGCACTCTTCTACTCTCCTGTGTTTCCTATAGGACCAGAACAGTGAGCTTGCTCAGACAAAAGAACTGTGTTTCCTACACACACGGGGCATATCTAGTTCAACTCTGCTTAGGAAACTGACAAGACAGTAGCTTCTCTTCAGTCCAATACACTGTACTTGCTGGGAACAGACGCGAGTGCTATTTGCACTGTGTATGGCAATGGGAGCGCAATAGTGACTCTTCTTAGCAGAAAACAACTCTTGCTCGTAGGACCAGAAACTGCATGGGATTCAACTCCGTTTAGGACTGGGAAACAAACGCTAGCTCGCCTTGCAAGAAACACACTCTGCTTTTGAGAAAACAGCACTCTTCTACTCTCCTGTGTTTCCTATAGGGCCAGAACAGTGAGCTTGCTCAGAACAAAAGAACTGTGCTTCCTACACACACGGGGCATATCTAGTTCAACTCTGCTTAGGAAACTGACAAGAACAGTAGCTTCTCTTCAGTCCAATACACTGTACTTGCTGGGAACAGACGCGAGTGCTATTTGCACTGTGTATGGCAATGGGAGCGCAATAGTGACTCTTCTTAGCAGAAAACAACTCTTGCTCGTAGGACCAGAAACTGCATGGGATTCAACTCCGTTTAGGACTGGGAAACAAACGCTAGCTCGCCTTGCAAGAAACACACTCTGCTTTTGAGAAAACAGCACTCTTCTACTCTCCTGTGTTTCCTATAGGGCCAGAACAGTGAGCTTGCTCAGAACAAAAGAACTGTGCTTCCTACACACACGGGCATATCTAGTTCAACTCTGCTTAGGAAACTGACAAGAACAGTAGCTTCTCTTCAGTCCAATACACTGTACTTGCTGGGAACAGACGCCAGTGCTATTTGCACTGTGTATGGCAATGGGAGCGCAATAGTGACTCTTCTTAGCAGAAAACAACTCTTGCTCGTAGGACCAGAAACTGCATGGGATTCAACACCGTTTAGGACTGGGAAACAAACGCTAGCTCGCCTTGCAAGAAACACACTCTGCTTTTGAGAAAACAGCACTCTTCTACTCTCCTGTGTTTCCTATAGGACCAGAACAGTGAGCTTGCTCAGAACAAAAGAACTGTGCTTCCTACACACACGGGGCATATCTAGTTCAACTCTGCTTAGGAAACTGACAAGAACAGTAGCTTCTCTTCAGTCCAATACACTGTACTTGCTGGGAACAGACGCGAGTGCTATTTGCACTGTGTATGGCAATGGGAGCGCAATAGTGACTCTTCTTAGCAGAAAACAACTCTTGCTCGTAGGACCAGAAACTGCATGGGATTCAACTCCGTTTAGGACTGGGAAACAAACGCTAGCTCGCCTTGCAAGAAACACACTCTGCTTTTGAGAAAACAGCACTCTTCTACTCTCCTGTGTTTCCTATAGGACCAGAACAGTGAGCTTGCTCAGAACAAAAGAACTGTGCTTCCTACACACACGGGGCATATCTAGTTCAACTCTGCTTAGGAAACTGACAAGAACAGTAGCTTCTCTTCAGTCCAATACACTGTACTTGCTGGGAATAGACGCGAGTGCTATTTGCACTGTGTATGGCAATGGGAGCGCAATAGTGACTCTTCTTAGCAGAAAACAACTCTTGCTCGTAGGACCAGAAACTGCATGGGATTCAACTCCGTTTAGGACTGGGAAACAAACGCTAGCTCGCCTTGCAAGAAACACACTCTGCTTTTGAGAAAACAGCACTCTTCTACTCTCCTGTGTTTCCTATAGGGCCAGAACAGTGAGCTTGCTCAGAACAAAAGAACTGTGCTTCCTACACACACGGGGCATATCTAGTTCAACTCTGCTTAGGAAACTGACAAGAACAGTAGCTTCTCTTCAGTCCAATACACTGTACTTGCTGGGAACAGACGCGAGTGCTATTTGCACTGTGTATGGCAATGGGAGCGCAATAGTGACTCTTCTTAGCAGAAAACAACTCTTGCTCGTAGGACCAGAAACTGCATGGGATTCAACTCCGTTTAGGACTGGGAAACAAACGCTAGCTCGCCTTGCAAGAAACACACTCTGCTTTTGAGAAAACAGCACTCTTCTACTCTCCTGTGTTTCCTATAGGGCCAGAACAGTGAGCTTGCTCAGAACAAAAGAACTGTGCTTCCTACACACACGGGGCATATCTAGTTCAACTCTGCTTAGGAAACTGACAAGAACAGTAGCTTCTCTTCAGTCCAATACACTGTACTTGCTGGGAACAGACGCGAGTGCTATTTGCACTGTGTATGGCAATGGGAGCGCAATAGTGACTCTTCTTTGGAGAAAACAACTCTTGCTCGTAGAAGCAGAAACTGCATGGGATTCAACTCCGTTTAGGACTGGGAAAAAAACGCTAGCTCGCCTTGCAAGAAACACACTCTGCTTTTGAGAAAACAGCACTCTTCTACTCTCCTGTGTTTCCTATAGGGCCAGAACATTGAGCTTGCTCAGAACAAAAGAACTGTGCTTCCTACACACACGGGGCATATCTAGTTCAACTCTGCTTAGGAAACTGACCAGAACAGTAGCTTCTCTTCAGTCCAATACACTGTACTTGCTGGGAACAGACGCGAGTGCTATTTGCACTGTGTATGGCAATGGGAGCGCAATAGTGACTCTTCTTAGCAGAAAACAACTCTTGCTCGTAGGACCAGAAACTGCATGGGATTCAACTCCGTTTAGGACTGGGAAACAAACGCTAGCTCGCCTTGCAAGAAACACACTCTGCTTTTGAGAAAACAGCACTCTTCTACTCTCCTGTGTTTCCTATAGGACCAGAACAGTGAGCTTGCTCAGAACAAAAGAACTGTGTTTCCTACACACACGGGGCATATCTAGTTCAACTCTGCTTAGGAAACTGACAAGAACAGTAGCTTCTCTTCAGTCCAATACACTGTACTTGCTGGGAACAGACGCGAGTGCTATTTGCACTGTGTATGGCAATGGGAGCGCAATAGTGACTCTTCTTAGCAGAAAACAACTCTTGCTCGTAGGACCAGAAACTGCATGGGATTCAACTCCGTTTAGGACTGGGAAACAAACGCTAGCTCGCCTTGCAAGAAACACACTCTGCTTTTGAGAAAACAGCACTCTTCTACTCTCCTGTGTTTCCTATAGGGCCAGAACAGTGAGCTTGCTCAGAACAAAAGAACTGTGCTTCCTACACACACGGGGCATATCTAGTTCAACTCTGCTTAGGAAACTGACCAGAACAGTAGCTTCTCTTCAGTCCAATACACTGTACTTCCTGGGAACAGACGCGAGTGCTATTTGCACTGTGTATGGCAAAGGGAGCGCAATAGTGACTCTTCTTAGCAGAAAACAACTCTTGCTCGTAGGACCAGAAACTGCATGGGATTCAACTCCGTTTAGGACTGGGAAACAAACGCTAGCTCGCCTTGCAAGAAACACACTCTGCTTTTGAGAAAACAGCACTCTTCTACTCTCCTGTGTTTCCTATAGGGCCAGAACAGTGAGCTTGCTCAGAACAAAAGAACTGTGCTTCCTACACACACGGGGCATATCTAGTTCAACTCTGCTTAGGAAACTGACAAGAACAGTAGCTTCTCTTCAGTCCAATACACTGTACTTGCTGGGAACAGACGCGAGTGCTATTTGCACTGTGTATGGCAATGGGAGCGCAATAGTGACTCTTCTTAGCAGAAAACAACTCTTGCTCGTAGGACCAGAAACTGCATGGTATCAACTCCGTTTAGGACTGGGAAACAAACGCTAGCTCGCCTTGCAAGAAACACACTCTGCTTTTGAGAAAACAGCACTCTTCTACTCTCCTGTGTTTCCTATAGGGCCAGAACAGTGAGCTTGCTCAGAACAAAAGAACTGTGCTTCCTACACACACGGGGCATATCTAGTTCAACTCTGCGTAGGAAACTGACAAGAACAGTAGCTTCTCTTCAGTCCAATACACTGTACTTGCTGGGAACAGACGCGAGTGCTATTTGCACTGTGTATGGCAATGGGAGCGCAATAGTGACTCTTCTTAGCAGAAAACAACTCTTGCTCATAGGACCAGAAACTGCATGGGATTCAACTCCGTTTAGGACTGGGAAACAAACGCTAGCTCGCCTTGCAAGAAACACACTCTGCTTTTGAGAAAACAGCACTCTTCTACTCTCCTGTGTTTCCTATAGGGCCAGAACAGTGAGCTTGCTCAGAACAAAAGAACTGTGCTTCCTACACACACGGGGCATATCTAGTTCAACTCTGCTTAGGAAACTGACAAGAACAGTAGCTTCTCTTCAGTCCAATACACTGTACTTGCTGGGAACAGACGCGAGTGCTATTTGCACTGTGTATGGCAATGGGAGCGCAATAGTGACTCTTCTTAGCAGAAAACGACTCTTGCTCGTAGGACCAGAAACTGCATGGGATTCAACTCCGTTTAGGACTGGGAAACAAACGCTAGCTCGCCTTGCAAGAAACACACTCTGCTTTTGAGAAAACAGCACTCTTCTACTCTCCTGTGTTTCCTATAGGGCCAGAACATTGAGCTTACTCAGAACAAAAGAACTGTGCTTCCTACACACACGGGGCATATCTAGTTCAACTCTGCTTAGGAAACTGACAAGAACAGTAGCTTCTCTTCAGTCCAATACACTGTACTTGCTGGGAACAGACGCGAGTGCTATTTGCACTGTGTATGGCAATGGGAGCGCAATAGTGACTCTTCTTAGCAGAAAACAACTCTTGCTCGTAGGACCAGAAACTGCATGGGATTCAACTCCGTTTAGGACTGGGAAACAAACGCTAGCTCGCCTTGCAAGAAACACACTCTGCTTTTGAGAAAACAGCACTCTTCTACTCTCCTGTGTTTCCTATAGGGCCAGAACAGTGAGCTTGCTCAGAACAAAAGAACTGTGCTTCCTACACACACGGGGCATATCTAGTTCAACTCTGCTTAGGAAACTGACAAGAACAGTAGCTTCTCTTCAGTCCAATACACTGTACTTGCTGGGAACAGACGCGAGTGATATTTGCACTGTGTATGGCAATGGGAGCGCAATAGTGACTCTTCTTAGCAGAAAACAACTCTTGCTCGTAGGACCAGAAACTGCATGGGATTCAACTCCGTTTAGGACTGGGAAACAAACGCTAGCTCGCCTTGCAAGAAACACACTCTGCTTTTGAGAAAACAGCACTCTTCTACTCTCCTGTGTTTCCTATAGGGCCAGAACATTGAGCTTGCTCAGAACAAAAGAACTGTGCTTCCTACACACACGGGGCATATCTAGTTCAACTCTGCTTAGGAAACTGACAAGAACAGTAGCTTCTCTTCAGTCCAATACACTGTACTTGCTGGGAACAGACGCGAGTGCTATTTGCACTGTATATGGCAATGGGAGCGCAATAGTGACTCTTCTTTGGAGAAAACAACTCTTGCTAGTAGGACCAGAAACTGCATGGGATTCAACTCCGTTTAGGACTGGGAAACAAACGCTAGCTCGCCTTGCAAGAAACACACTCTGCTTTTGAGAAAACAGCACTCTTCTACTCTCCTGTGTTTCCTATAGGGCCAGAACAGTGAGCTTGCTCAGAACAAAAGAACTGTGCTTCCTACACACACGGGGCATATCTAGTTCAACTCTGCTTAGGAAACTGACAAGAACAGTAGCTTCTCTTCAGTCCAATACACTGTACTTGCTGGGAACAGACGCGAGTGCTATTTGCACTGTGTATGGCAATGGGAGCGCAATAGTGACTCTTCCTAGCAGAAAACAACTCTTGCTCGTAGGACCAGAAACTGCATGGGATTCAACTCCGTTTAGGACTGGGAAACAAACGCTAGCTCGCCTTGCAAGAAACACACTCTGCTTTTGAGAAAACAGCACTCTTCTACTCTCCTGTGTTTCCTATAGGGCCAGAACAGTGAGCTTGCTCAGAACAAAAGAACTGTGCTTCCTACACACACGGGGCATATCTAGTTCAACTCTGCTTAGGAAACTGACAAGAACAGTAGCTTCTCTTCAGTCCAATACACTGTACTTGCTGGGAACAGACGCGAGTGCTATTTGCACTGTATATGGCAATGGGAGCGCAATAGTGACTCTTCTTAGCAGAAAACAACTCTTGCTCGTAGGACCAGAAACTGCATGAGATTCAACTCCGTTTAGGACTGCGAAACAAACGCTAGCTCGCCTTGCAAGAAACACACTCTGCTTTTGAGAAAACAGCACTCTTCTACTCTCCTGTGTTTCCTATAGGACCAGAACAGTGAGCTTGCTCAGAACAAAAGAACTGTGCTTCCTACACACACGGGGCATATCTAGTTCAACTCTGCTTAGGAAACTGACAAGAACAGTAGCTTCTCTTCAATCCAATACACTGTACTTGCTGGGAACAGACGTGAGTGCTATTTGCACTGTGTATGGCAATGGGAGCGCAATAGTGACTCTTCTTTGGAGAAAACAACTCTTGCTAGTAGGAGCAGAAAATGCATGGGATTCAACTCCGTTTAGGACTGGGAAACAAACGCTAGCTCACCTTGCAAGAAACACACTCTGCTTTTGAGAAAACAGCACTCTTCTACTCTCCTGTGTTTCCTATAGGGCCAGAACAGTGAGCTTGCTCAGAACAAAAGAACTGTGCTTCCTACACACACGGGGCATATCTAGTTCAACTCTGCTTAGGAAACTGACAAGAACAGTAGCTTCTCTTCAGTCCAATACACTGTACTTGCTGGGAACAGACGCGAGTGCTATTTGCACTGTGTATGGCAAATGGAGCGCAATAGTGACTCTTCTTAGCAGAAAACAACTCTTGCTCGTAGGACCAGAAACTGCATGGGATTCAACTCCGTTTAGGACTGGGAAACAAACGCTAGCTCGCCTTGCAAGAAACACACTCTGCTTTTGAGAAAACAGCACTCTTCTACTCTCCTGTGTTTCCTATAGGGCCAGAACAGTGAGCTTGCTCAGAACAAAAGAACTGTGCTTCCTACACACACGGGGCATATCTAGTTCAACTCTGCTTAGGAAACTGACAAGAACAGTAGCTTCTCTTCAGTCCATTACACTGTACTTGCTGGGAACAGACGCGAGTGCTATTTGCACTGTATATGGCAATGGGAGCGCAATAGTGACTATTCTTAGCAGAAAACAACTCTTGCTCGTAGGACCAGAAACTGCATGGGATTCAACTCTGTTTAGGACTGGGAAACAAACGCTAGCTCGCCTTGCAAGAAACACACTCTGCTTTTGAGAAAACAGCACTCTTCTACTCTCCTGTGTTTCCTATAGGGCCAGAACAGTGAGCTTGCTCAGAACAGAAGAACTGTGCTTCCTACACACACGGGGCATATCTAGTTCAACTCTGCTTAGGAAACTGACAAGAACAGTAGCTTCTCTTCAGTCCAATACACTGTACTTGCTGGGAACAGACGCGAGTGCTATTTGCACTGTGTATGGCAATGGAGCGCAATAGTGACTCTTCTTAGCAGAAAACAACTCTTGCTCGTAGGACCAGAAACTTCATGGGATTCAACTCCGTGTAGGACTGGGTAACAAACGCTAGCTTGCCTTGCAAGAAACACACTCTGCTTTTGAGAAAACAGCACTCTTCTACTCTCCTGTGTTTCCTATAGGGCCAGAACAGTGAGCTTGCTCAGAACAAAAGAACTGTGCTTCCTACACACACGGGGCATATCTAGTTCAACTCTGCTTAGGAAACTGACCAGAACAGTAGCTTCTCTTCAGTCCAATACACTGTAATTGCTGGGAACAGACGCGAGTGCTATTTGCACTGTGTATGGCAATGGGAGCGCAATAGTGACTCTTCTTAGCAGAAAACAACTCTTGCTCGTAGGACCAGAAACTGCATGGGATTCAACTCCGTTTAGGACTGGGAAACAAACGCTAGCTCGCCTTGCAAGAAACACACTCTGCTTTTGAGAAAACAGCACTCTTCTACTCTCCTGTGTTTCCTACAGGGCCAGAACAGTGAGCTTGCTCAGAACAAAAGAACTGTGCTTCCTACACACACGGGGCATATCTAGTTCAACTCTGCTTAGGAAACTGACAAGAACAGTAGCTTCTCTTCAGTCCAATACACTGTACTTGCTGGGAACAGACGCGAGTGCTATTTGCACTGTGTATGGCAATGGGAGCGCAATAGTGACTCTTCTTAGCAGAAAACAATTCTTGCTCGTAGGACAAGAAACTGCATGGGATTCAACTCCGTTTAGGACTGGGAAACAAACGCTAGCTCGCCTTGCAAGAAACACACTCTGCTTTTGAGAAAACAGCACTCTTCTACTCTCCTGTGTTTCCTATAGGGCCAGAACAGTGAGCTTGCTCAGAACAAAAGAACTGTGCTTCCTACACACACGGGGCATATCTAGTTCAACTCTGCTTAGGAAACTGACAAGCACAGTAGCTTCTCTTCAGTCCAATACACTGTACTTGCTGGGAACAGACGCGAGTGCTATTTGCACTGTGTATGGCAAAGGGAGCGCAATAGTGACTCTTCTTAGCAGAAAACAACTCTTGCTCGTAGGACCAGAAACTGCATGGGATTCAACTCCGTTTAGGACTGGGAAACAAACGCTAGCTCGCCTTGCAAGAAACACACTCTGCTTTTGAGAAAACAGCACTCTTCTACTCTCCTGTGTTTCCTATAGGGCCAGAACATTGAGCTTGCTCAGAACAAAAGAACTGTGCTTCCTACACACACGGGGCATATCTAGTTCAACTCTGCTTAGGAAACTGACAAGAACAGTAGCTTCTCTTCAGTCCAATACACTGTACTTGCTGGGAACAGACGCGAGTGCTATTTGCACTGTGTATGGCAATGGGAGCGCAATAGTGACTCTTCTTAGCAGAAAACAACTCTTGCTCGTAGGACCAGAAACTGCATGGGATTCAACTCCGTTTAGGACTGGGAAACAAACGCAAGCTCGCCTTGCAAGAAACACACTCTGCTTTTGAGAAAACAGCACTCTTCTACTCTCCTGTGTTTCCTATAGGGCCAGAACATTGAGCTTGCTCAGAACAAAAGAACTGTGCTTCCTACACACACGGGGCATATCTAGTTCAACTCTGCTTAGGAAACTGACAAGAACAGTAGCTTCTCTTCAGTCCAATACACTGTACTTGCTAAGAACAGACGCGAGTGCTATTTGCACTGTGTATGGCAATGGGAGCGCAATAGTGACTCTTCTTAGCAGAAAACAACTCTTGCTCGTAGGACCAGAAACTGCATGGTATTCAACTCCGTTTAGGACTGGGAAACAAACGCTAGCTCGCCTTGTAAGAAACACACTCTGCTTTTGAGAAAACAGCACTCTTCTACTCTCCTGTGTTTCCTATAGGGCCAGAACAGTGAGCTTGCTCAGAACAAAAGAACTGTGCTTCCTACACACACGGGGCATATCTAGTTCAACTCTGCTTAGGAAACTGACAAGAACAGTAGCTTCTCTTCAGTCCAATACACTGTACTTCCTGGGAACAGACGCGAGTGCTATTTGCACTGTGTATGGCAAAGGGAGCACAATAGTGACTCTTATTAGCAGAAAACAACTCTTGCTCGTAGGACCAGAAACTGCATGGGATTCAACTCCGTTTAGGACTGGGAAACAAACGCTAGCTCGCCTTGCAAGAAACACACTCTGCTTTTGAGAAAACAGCACTCTTCTACTCTCCTGTGTTTCCTATAGGGCCAGAACAGTGAGCTTGCTCAGAACAAAAGAACTGTGCTTCCTACAAACACGGGGCATATCTAGTTCAACTCTGCTTAGGAAACTGACAAGAACAGTAGCTTCTCTTCAGTCCAATACACTGTACTTGCTGGGAACAGACCCGAGTGCTATTTGCACTGTGTATGGCAATGGGAGCGCAATAGTGACTCTTCCTAGCAGAAAACAACTCTTGCTCGTAGGACCAGAAACTGCATGGGATTCAACTCCGTTTAGGACTGGGAAACAAACGCTAGCTCGCCTTGCAAGAAACACACTCTGCTTTTGAGAAAACAGCACTCTTCTACTCTCCTGTGTTTCCTATAGGGACAGAACAGTGAGCTTGCTCAGAACCAAAGAACTGTGCTTCCTACACACACGGGGCATATCTAGTTCAACTCTGCTTAGGAAACTGACAAGAACAGTAGCTTCTCTTCAGTCCAATACACTGTACTTGCTGGGAACAGACGCGAGTGCTATTTGCACTGTGTATGGCAATGGGAGCGCAATAGTGACTCTTCTTAGCAGAAAACAACTCTTGCTCGTAGGACCAGAAACTGCATGGGATTCAACTCCGTTTAGGACTGGGAAACAAACGCTAGCTCGCCTTGCAAGAAACACACTCTGCTTTTGAGAAAACAGCACTCTTCTACTCTCCTGTGTTTCCTACAGGGCCAGAACAGTGAGCTTGCTCAGAACAAAAGAACTGTGCTTCCTACACACACGGGGCATATCTAGTTCAACTCTGCTTAGGAAACTGACAAGAACAGTAGCTTCTCTTCAGTCCAATACACTGTACTTGCTGGGAACAGACGCGAGTGCTATTTGCACTGTGTATGGCAATGGGAGCGCAATAGTGACTCTTCTTAGCAGAAAACAACTCTTGCTCGTAGGACCAGAAACTGCATGGGATTCAACTCTGTTTAGGACTGGGAAACAAACGCTAGCTCGCCTTGCAAGAAACACACTCTGCTTTTGAGAAAACAGCACTCTTCTACTCTCCTGTGTTTCCTATAGGGCCAGAACAGTGAGCTTGCTCAGAACAAAAGAACTGTGCTTCCTACACACACGGGGCATATCTAGTTCAACTCTGCTTAGGAAACTGACAAGAACAGTAGCTTCTCTTCAGTCCAATACACTGTACTTGCTGGGAACAGACGCGAGTGCTATTTGCACTGTGTATGGCAATGGGAGCGCAATAGTGACTCTTCTTAGCAGAAAACAACTCTTGCTCGTAGGACCAGAAACTGCATGGGATTCAACTCCGTTTAGGACTGGGAAACAAACGCTAGCTCACCTTGCAAGAAACACACTCTGCTTTTGAGAAAACAGCACTCTTCTACTCTCCTGTGTTTCCTATAGGGCCAGAACAGTGAGCTTGCTCAGAACAAAAGAACTGTGCTTCCTACACACACGGGGCATATCTAGTTCAACTCTGCTTAGGAAACTGACAAGCACAGTAGCTTCTCTTCAGTCCAATACACTGTACTTGCTGGGAACAGACGCGAGTGCTATTTGCACTGTGTATGGCAAAGGGAGCGCAATAGTGACTCTTCTTAGCAGAAAACAACTCTTGCTCGTAGGACCAGAAACTGCATGGGATTCAACTCCGTTTAGGACTGGGAAACAAACGCTAGCTCGCCTTGCAAGAAACACACTCTGCTTTTGAGAAAACAGCACTCTTCTACTCTCCTGTGTTTCCTATAGGGCCAGAACAGTGAGCTTGCTCAGAACAAAAGAACTGTGCTTCCTACACACACGGGGCATATCTAGTTCAACTCTGCTTAGGAAACTGACAAGAACAGTAGCTTCTCTTCAGTCCAATACACTGTACTTGCTGGGAACAGACGCGAGTGCTATTTGCACTGTGTATGGCAATGGGAGCGCAATAGTGACTCTTCTTAGCAGAAAACAACTCTTGCTCGTAGGACCAGAAACTGCATGGGATTCAACTCCGTTTAGGACTGGGAAACAAACGCTAGCTCGCCTTGCAAGAAACACACTCTGCTTTTGAGAAAACAGCACTCTTCTACTCTCCTGTGTTTCCTATAGGGCCAGAACAGTGAGCTTGCTCAGAACAAAAGAACTGTGCTTCCTACACACACGGGGCATATCAGGTTCAACTCTGCTTAGGAAACTGACAAGAACAGTAGCTTCTCTTCAGTCCAATACACTGTACTTGCTGGGAACAGACGCGAGTGCTATTTGCACTGTGTATGGCAATGGGAGCGCAATAGTGACTCTTCTTAGCAGAAAACAACTCTTGCTCGTAGGACCAGAAACTGCATGGGATTCAACTCCGTTTAGGACTGGGAAACAAACGCTAGCTCGCCTTGTAAGAAACACACTCTGCTTTTGAGAAAACAGCACTCTTCTACTCTCCTGTGTTTCCTATAGGGCCAGAACAGTGAGCTTGCTCAGAACAAAAGAACTGTGCTTCCTACACACACGGGGCATATCTAGTTCAACTCTGCTTAGGAAACTGACAAGAACAGTAGCTTCTCTTCAGTCCAATACACTGTACTTCCTGGGAACAGACGCGAGTGCTATTTGCACTGTGTATGGCAAAGGGAGCGCAATAGTGACTCTTCTTAGCAGAAAACAACTCTTGCTCGTAGGACCAGAAACTGCATGGGATTCAACTCCGTTTAGGACTGGGAAACAAACGCTAGCTCGCCTTGCAAGAAACACACTCTGCTTTTGAGAAAACAGCACTCTTCTACTCTCCTGTGTTTCCTATAGGGCCAGAACAGTGAGCTTGCTCAGAACCAAAGAACTGTGCTTCCTACACACACGGGGCATATCTAGTTCAACTCTGCTTAGGAAACTGACAAGAACAGTAGCTTCTCTTCAGTCCAATACACTGTACTTGCTGGGAACAGACGCGAGTGCTATTTGCACTGTGTATGGCAATGGGAGCGCAATAGTGACTCTTCTTAGCAGAAAACAACTCTTGCTCGTAGGACCAGAAACTGCATGGGATTCAACTCCGTTTAGGACTGGGAAACAAACGCTAGCTCACCTTGCAAGAAACACACTCTGCTTTTGAGAAAACAGCACTCTTCTACTCTCCTGTGTTTCCTACAGGGCCAGAACAGTGAGCTTGCTCAGAACAAAAGAACTGTGCTTCCTACACACACGGGGCATATCTAGTTCAACTCTGCTTAGGAAACTGACAAGAACAGTAGCTTCTCTTCAATCCAATACACTGTACTTGCTGGGAACAGACGCGAGTGCTATTTGCACTGTGTATGGCAATGGGAGCGCAATAGTGACTCTTCTTTGGAGAAAACAACTCTTGCTAGTAGGAGCAGAAAATGCATGGGATTCAACTCCGTTTAGGACTGGGAAACAAACGCTAGCTCACCTTGCAAGAAACACACTCTGCTTTTGAGAAAACAGCACTCTTCTACTCTCCTGTGTTTCCTATAGGGCCAGAACAGTGAGCTTGCTCAGAACAAAAGAACTGTGCTTCCTACACACACGGGGCATATCTAGTTCAACTCTGCTTAGGAAACTGACAAGAACAGTAGCTTCTCTTCAGTCCAATACACTGTACTTGCTGGGAACAGACGCGAGTGCTATTTGCACTGTGTATGGCAATGGGAGCGCAATAGTGACTCTTCTTAGCAGAAAACAACTCTTGCTCGTAGGACCAGAAACTGCATGGGATTCAACTCCGTTTAGGACTGGGAAACAAACGCTAGCTCACCTTGCAAGAAACACACTCTGCTTTTGAGAAAACAGCACTCTTCTACTCTCCTGTGTTTCCTATAGGGCCAGAACAGTGAGCTTGCTCAGAACAAAAGAACTGTGCTTCCTACACACACGGGGCATATCTAGTTCAACTCTGCTTAGGAAACTGACAAGCACAGTAGCTTCTCTTCAGTCCAATACACTGTACTTGCTGGGAACAGACGCGAGTGCTATTTGCACTGTGTATGGCAAAGGGAGCGCAATAGTGACTCTTCTTAGCAGAAAACAACTCTTGCTCGTAGGACCAGAAACTGCATGGGATTCAACTCCGTTTAGGACTGGGAAACAAACGCTAGCTCGCCTTGCAAGAAACACACTCTGCTTTTGAGAAAACAGCACTCTTCTACTCTCCTGTGTTTCCTATAGGGCCAGAACAGTGAGCTTGCTCAGAACAAAAGAACTGTGCTTCCTACACACACGGGGCATATCTAGTTCAACTCTGCTTAGGAAACTGACAAGAACAGTAGCTTCTCTTCAGTCCAATACACTGTACTTGCTGGGAACAGACGCGAGTGCTATTTGCAGTGTGTATGGCAATGGGAGCGCAATAGTGACTCTTCTTAGCAGAAAACAACTCTTGCTCGTAGGACCAGAAACTGCATGGGATTCAACTCCGTTTAGGACTGGGAAACAAACGCAAGCTCGCCTTGCAAGAAACACACTCTGCTTTTGAGAAAACAGCACTCTTCTACTCTCCTGTGTTTCCTATAGGGCCAGAACATTGAGCTTGCTCAGAACAAAAGAACTGTGCTTCCTACACACACGGGGCATATCTAGTTCAACTCTGCTTAGGAAACTGACAAGAACAGTAGCTTCTCTTCAGTCCAATACACTGTACTTGCTAAGAACAGACGCGAGTGCTATTTGCACTGTGTATGGCAATGGGAGCGCAATAGTGACTCTTCTTAGCAGAAAACAACTCTTGCTCGTAGGACCAGAAACTGCATGGTATTCAACTCCGTTTAGGACTGGGAAACAAACGCTAGCTCGCCTTGTAAGAAACACACTCTGCTTTTGAGAAAACAGCACTCTTCTACTCTCCTGTGTTTCCTATAGGGCCAGAACAGTGAGCTTGCTCAGAACAAAAGAACTGTGCTTCCTACACACACGGGGCATATCTAGTTCAACTCTGCTTAGGAAACTGACAAGAACAGTAGCTTCTCTTCAGTCCAATACACTGTACTTCCTGGGAACAGACGCGAGTGCTATTTGCACTGTGTATGGCAAAGGGAGCGCAATAGTGACTCTTCTTAGCAGAAAACAACTCTTGCTCGTAGGACCAGAAACTGCATGGGATTCAACTCCGTTTAGGACTGGGAAACAAACGCTAGCTCGCCTTGCAAGAAACACACTCTGCTTTTGAGAAAACAGCACTCTTCTACTCTCCTGTGTTTCCTATAGGGCCAGAACAGTGAGCTTGCTCAGAACAAAAGAACTGTGCTTCCTACACACACGGGGCATATCTAGTTCAACTCTGCTTAGGAAACTGACAAGAACAGTAGCTTCTCTTCAGTCCAATACACTGTACTTGCTGGGAACAGACCCGAGTGCTATTTGCACTGTGTATGGCAATGGGAGCGCAATAGTGACTCTTCCTAGCAGAAAACAACTCTTGCTCGTAGGACCAGAAACTGCATGGGATTCAACTCCGTTTAGGACTGGGAAACAAACGCTAGCTCGCCTTGCAAGAAACACACTCTGCTTTTGAGAAAACAGCACTCTTCTACTCTCCTGTGTTTCCTATAGGGCCAGAACAGTGAGCTTGCTCAGAACCAAAGAACTGTGCTTCCTACACACACGGGGCATATCTAGTTCAACTCTGCTTAGGAAACTGACAAGAACAGTAGCTTCTCTTCAGTCCAATACACTGTACTTGCTGGGAACAGACGCGAGTGCTATTTGCACTGTGTATGGCAATGGGAGCGCAATAGTGACTCTTCTTAGCAGAAAACAACTCTTGCTCGTAGGACCAGAAACTGCATGGGATTCAACTCCGTTTAGGACTGGGAAACAAACGCTAGCTCACCTTGCAAGAAACACACTCTGCTTTTGAGAAAACAGCACTCTTCTACTCTCCTGTGTTTCCTACAGGGCCAGAACAGTGAGCTTGCTCAGAACAAAAGAACTGTGCTTCCTACACACACGGGGCATATCTAGTTCAACTCTGCTTAGGAAACTGACAAGAACAGTAGCTTCTCTTCAATCCAATACACTGTACTTGCTGGGAACAGACGCGAGTGCTATTTGCACTGTGTATGGCAATGGGAGCGCAATAGTGACTCTTCTTTGGAGAAAACAACTCTTGCTAGTAGGAGCAGAAAATGCATGGGATTCAACTCCGTTTAGGACTGGGAAACAAACGCTAGCTCACCTTGCAAGAAACACACTCTGCTTTTGAGAAAACAGCACTCTTCTACTCTCCTGTGTTTCCTATAGGGCCAGAACAGTGAGCTTGCTCAGAACAAAAGAACTGTGCTTCCTACACACACGGGGCATATCTAGTTCAACTCTGCTTAGGAAACTGACAAGAACAGTAGCTTCTCTTCAGTCCAATACACTGTACTTGCTGGGAACAGACGCGAGTGCTATTTGCACTGTGTATGGCAATGGGAGCGCAATAGTGACTCTTCTTAGCAGAAAACAACTCTTGCTCGTAGGACCAGAAACTGCATGGGATTCAACTCCGTTTAGGACTGCGAAACAAACGCTAGCTCGCCTTGCAAGAAACACACTCTGCTTTTGAGAAAACAGCACTCTTCTACTCTCCTGTGTTTCCTATAGGGCCAGAACAGTGAGCTTGCTCAGAACAAAAGAACTGTGCTTCCTACACACACGGGGCATATCTAGTTCAACTCTGCTTAGGAAACTGACAAGAACAGAGGCTTCTCTTCAGTCCAATACACTGTACTTGCTGGGAACAGACGCGAGTGCTATTTGCACTGTGTATGGCAATGGGAGCGCAATAGTGACTCTTCTTAGCAGAAAACAACTCTTGCTCGTAGGACCAGAAACTGCATGGGATTCAACTCCGTTTAGGACTGGGAAACAAACGCTAGCTCACCTTGCAAGAAACACACTCTGCTTTTGAGAAAACAGCACTCTTCTACTCTCCTGTGTTTCCTATAGGGCCAGAACAGTGAGCTTGCTCAGAACAAAAGAACTGTGCTTCCTACACACACGGGGCATATCTAGTTCAACTCTGCTTAGGAAACTGACAAGAACAGTAGCTTCTCTTCAATCCAATACACTGTACTTGCTGGGAACAGACGTGAGTGCTATTTGCACTGTGTATGGCAATGGGAGCGCAATAGTGACTCTTCTTTGGAGAAAACAACTCTTGCTAGTAGGAGCAGAAAATGCATGGGATTCAACTCCGTTTAGGACTGGGAAACAAACGCTAGCTCACCTTGCAAGAAACACACTCTGCTTTTGAGAAAACAGCACTCTTCTACTCTCCTGTGTTTCCTATAGGGCCAGAACAGTGAGCTTGCTCAGAACAAAAGAACTGTGCTTCCTACACACACGGGGCATATCTAGTTCAACTCTGCTTAGGAAACTGACAAGAACAGTAGCTTCTCTTCAGTCCAATACACTGTACTTGCTGGGAACAGACGCGAGTGCTATTTGCACTGTGTATGGCAATGGGAGCGCAATAGTGACTCTTCTTAGCAGAAAACAACTCTTGCTCGTAGGACCAGAAACTGCATGGGATTCAACTCCGTTTAGGACTGGGAAACAAACGCTAGCTCGCCTTGCAAGAAACACACTCTGCTTTTGAGAAAACAGCACTCTTCTACTCTCCTGTGTTTCCTATAGGGCCAGAACAGTGAGCTTGCTCAGAACAAAAGAACTGTGCTTCCTACACACACGGGGCATATCTAGTTCAACTCTGCTTAGGAAACTGACAAGAACAGTAGCTTCTCTTCAGTCCAATACACTGTACTTGCTGGGAACAGACGCGAGTGCTATTTGCACTGTGTATGGCAATGGGAGCGCAATAGTGACTCTTCTTAGCAGAAAACAACTCTTGCTCGTAGGACCAGAAACTGCATGGGATTCAACTCCGTTTAGGACTGGGAAACAAACGCTAGCTCGCCTTGCAAGAAACACACTCTGCTTTTGAGAAAACAGCACTCTTCTACTCTCCTGTGTTTCCTATAGGGCCAGAACAGTGAGCTTGCTCAGAACAAAAGAACTGTGCTTCCTACACACACGGGGCATATCTAGTTCAACTCTGCTTAGGAAACTGACAAGAACAGTAGCTTCTCTTCAGTCCAATACACTGTACTTGCTGGGAACAGACGCGAGTGCTATTTGCACTGTGTATGGCAATGGGAGCGCAATAGTGACTCTTCTTTGGAGAAAACAACTCTTGCTAGTAGGAGCAGAAAATGCATGGGATTCAACTCCGTTTAGGACTGGGAAACAAACGCTAGCTCACCTTGCAAGAAACACACTCTGCTTTTGAGAAAACAGCACTCTTCTACTCTCCTGTGTTTCCTATAGGGCCAGAACAGTGAGCTTGCTCAGAACAAAAGAACTGTGCTTCCTACACACACGGGGCATATCTAGTTCAACTCTGCTTAGGAAACTGACAAGAACAGTAGCTTCTCTTCAGTCCAATACACTGTACTTGCTGGGAACAGACGCGAGTGCTATTTGCACTGTGTATGGCAATGGGAGCGCAATAGTGACTCTTCTTAGCAGAAAACAACTCTTGCTCGTAGGACCAGAAACTGCATGGGATTCAACTCCGTTTAGGACTGCGAAACAAACGCTAGCTCGCCTTGCAAGAAACACACTCTGCTTTTGAGAAAACAGCACTCTTCTACTCTCCTGTGTTTCCTATAGGGCCAGAACAGTGAGCTTGCTCAGAACAAAAGAACTGTGCTTCCTACACACACGGGGCATATCTAGTTCAACTCTGCTTAGGAAACTGACAAGAACAGTAGCTTCTCTTCAGTCCAATACACTGTACTTGCTGGGAACAGACGCGAGTGCTATTTGCACTGTGTATGGCAATGGGAGCGCAATAGTGACTCTTGCTAGCAGAAAACAACTCTTGCTCGTAGGACCAGAAACTGCATGGGATTCAACTCCGTTTAGGACTGCGAAACAAACGCTAGCTCGCCTTGCAAGAAACACACTCTGCTTTTGAGAAAACAGCACTCTTCTACTCTCCTGTGTTTCCTATAGGGCCAGAACAGTGAGCTTGCTCAGAACCAAAGAACTGTGCTTCCTACACACACGGGGCATATCTAGTTCAACTCTGCTTAGGAAACTGACAAGAACAGTAGCTTCTTTTCAGTCCAATACACTGTACTTGCTGGGAACAGACGCCAGTGCTATTTGCACTGTGTATGGCAATGGGAGCGCAATAGTGACTCTTCTTAGCAGAAAACAACTCTTGCTCGTAGGACCAGAAACTGCATGGGATTCAACTCCGTTTAGGACTGGGAAACAAACGCTAGCTCACCTTGCAAGAAACACACTCTGCTTTTGAGAAAACAGCACTCTTCTACTCTCCTGTGTTTCCTATAGGGCCAGAACAGTGAGCTTGCTCAGAACAAAAGAACTGTGCTTCCTACACACACGGGGCATATCTAGTTCAACTCTGCTTAGGAAACTGACAAGAACAGTAGCTTCTCTTCAATCCAATACACTGTACTTGCTGGGAACAGACGTGAGTGCTATTTGCACTGTGTATGGCAATGGGAGCGCAATAGTGACTCTTCTTTGGAGAAAACAACTCTTGCTAGTAGGAGCAGAAAATGCATGGGATTCAACTCCGTTTAGGACTGGGAAACAAACGCTAGCTCACCTTGCAAGAAACACACTCTGCTTTTGAGAAAACAGCACTCTTCTACTCTCCTGTGTTTCCTATAGGGCCAGAACAGTGAGCTTGCTCAGAACAAAAGAACTGTGCTTCCTACACACACGGGGCATATCTAGTTCAACTCTGCTTAGGAAACTGACAAGAACAGTAGCTTCTCTTCAGTCCAATACACTGTACTTGCTGGGAACAGACGCGAGTGCTATTTGCACTGTGTATGGCAATGGGAGCGCAATAGTGACTCTTCTTAGCAGAAAACAACTCTTGCTCGTAGGACCAGAAACTGCATGGGATTCAACTCCGTTTAAGACTGGGAAACAAACGCTAGCTCGCCTTGCAAGAAACACACTCTGCTTTTGAGAAAACAGCACTCTTCTACTCTCCTGTGTTTCCTATAGGGCCAGAACAGTGAGCTTGCTCAGAACAAAAGAACTGTGCTTCCTACACACACGGGGCATATCTAGTTCAACTCTGCTTAGGAAACTGACAAGAACAGTAGCTTCTCTTCAGTCCAATACACTGTACTTGCTGGGAACAGACGCGAGTGCTATTTGCACTGTGTATGGCAATGGGAGCGCAATAGTGACTCTTCTTAGCAGAAAACAACTCTTGCTCGTAGGACCAGAAACTGCATGGGATTCAACTCCGTTTAGGACTGGGAAACAAACGCTAGCTCGCCTTGCAAGAAACACACTCTGCTTTTGAGAAAACAGCACTCTTCTACTCTCCTGTGTTTCCTATAGGGCCAGAACAGTGAGCTTGTTCAGAACAAAAGAACTGTGCTTCCTACACACACGGGGCATATCTAGTTCAACTCTGCTTAGGAAACTGACAAGAACAGTAGCTTCTCTTCAGTCCAATACACTGTACTTGCTGGGAACAGACGCGAGTGCTATTTGCACTGTGTATGGCAATGGGAGCGCAATAGTGACTCTTCTTAGCAGAAAACAACTCTTGCTCGTAGGACCAGAAACTGCATGGGATTCAACTCCGTTTAGGACTGGGTAACAAACGCTAGCTCGCCTTGCAAGAAACACACTCTGCTTTTGAGAAAACAGCACTCTTCTACTCTCCTGTGTTTCCTATAGGGCCAGAACAGTGAGCTTGCTCAGAACAAAAGAACTGTGCTTCCTACACACACGGGGCATATCTAGTTCAACTCTGCTTAGGAAACTGACAAGAACAGTAGCTTCTCTTCAATCCAATACACTGTACTTGCTGGGAACAGACGTGAGTGCTATTTGCACTGTGTATGGCAATGGGAGCGCAATAGTGACTCTTCTTTGGAGAAAACAACTCTTGCTAGTAGGAGCAGAAAATGCATGGGATTCAACTCCGTTTAGGACTGGGAAACAAACGCTAGCTCACCTTGCAAGAAACACACTCTGCTTTTGAGAAAACAGCACTCTTCTACTCTCCTGTGTTTCCTATAGGGCCAGAACAGTGAGCTTGCTCAGAACAAAAGAACTGTGCTTCCTACACACACGGGGCATATCTAGTTCAACTCTGCTTAGGAAACTGACAAGAACAGTAGCTTCTCTTCAGTCCAATACACTGTACTTGCTGGGAACAGACGCGAGTGCTATTTGCACTGTGTATGGCAATGGGAGCGCAATAGTGACTCTTCTTAGCAGAAAACAACTCTTGCTCGTAGGACCAGAAACTGCATGGGATTCAACTCCGTTTAAGACTGGGAAACAAACGCTAGCTCGCCTTGCAAGAAACACACTCTGCTTTTGAGAAAACAGCACTCTTCTACTCTCCTGTGTTTCCTATAGGGCCAGAACAGTGAGCTTGCTCAGAACAAAAGAACTGTGCTTCCTACACACACGGGGCATATCTAGTTCAACTCTGCTTAGGAAACTGACAAGAACAGTAGCTTCTCTTCAGTCCAATACACTGTACTTGCTGGGAACAGACGCGAGTGCTATTTGCACTGTGTATGGCAATGGGAGCGCAATAGTGACTCTTCTTAGCAGAAAACAACTCTTGCTCGTAGGACCAGAAACTGCATGGGATTCAACTCCGTTTAGGACTGGGTAACAAACGCTAGCTCGCCTTGCAAGAAACACACTCTGCTTTTGAGAAAACAGCACTCTTCTACTCTCCTGTGTTTCCTATAGGGCCAGAACAGTGAGCTTGCTCAGAAAAAAAGAACTGTGCTTCCTACACACACGGGGCATATCTAGTTCAACTCTGCTTAGGAAACTGACAAGAACAGTAGCTTCTCTTCAGTCCAATACACTGTACTTGCTAGGAACAGACGCGAGTGCTATTTGCACTGTGTATGGCAATGGGAGCACAAGAGTGACTCTTCTTAGCAGAAAACAACTCTTGCTCGTAGGACCAGAAACTGCATGGGATTCAACTCCGTTTAGGACTGGGTAACAAACGCTAGCTCGCCTTGCAAGAAACACACTCTGCTTTTGAGAAAACAGCACTCTTCTACTCTCCTGTGTTTCCTATAGGGCCAGAACAGTGAGCTTGCTCAGAACAAAAGAACTGTGCTTCCTACACACACGGGGCATATCTAGTTCAACTCTGCTTAGGAAACTGACCAGAACAGTAGCTTCTCTTCAGTCCAATACACTGTACTTGCTGGGAACAGACGCGAGTGCTATTTGCACTGTGTATGGCAATGGGAGCACAATAGTGACTCTTCTTTGGAGAAAACAACTCTTGCTAGTAGGAGCAGAAAATGCATGGGGTTCAACTCCGTTTAGGACTGGGAAACAAACGCTAGCTCACCTTGCAAGAAACACACTCTGCTTTTGAGAAAACAGCACTCTTCTACTCTCCTGTGTTTCCTATAGGGCCAGAACAGTGAGCTTGCTCAGAACAAAAGAACTGTGCTTCCTACACACACGGGGCATATCTAGTTCAACTCTGCTTAGGAAACTGACAAGAACAGTAGCTTCTCTTCAGTCCAATACACTGTAATTGCTGGGAACAGACGCGAGTGCTATTTGCACTGTGTATGGCAATGGGAGCGCAATAGTGACTCTTCTTAGCAGAAAACAACTCTTGCTCGTAGGACCAGAAACTGCATGGGATTCAACTCCGTTTAGGACTGGGAAACAAACGCTAGCTCGCCTTGCAAGAAACACACTCTGCTTTTGAGAAAACAGCACTCTTCTACTCTCCTGTGTTTCCTATAGGGCCAGAACAGTGAGCTTGCTCAGAACAAAAGAACTGTGCTTCCTACACACACGGGGCATATCTAGTTCAACTCTGCTTAGGAAACTGACAAGAACAGTAGCTTCTCTTCAGTCCAATACACTGTACTTGCTGGGAACAGACGCGAGTGCTATTTGCACTGTGTATGGCAAAGGGAGCGCAATAGTGACTCTTCTTAGCAGAAAACAACTCTTGCTCGTAGGACCAGAAACTGCATGGGATTCAACTCCGTTTAGGACTGGGAAACAAACGCTAGCTCGCCTTGCAAGAAACACACTCTGCTTTTGAGAAAACAGCACTCTTCTACTCTCCTGTGTTTCCTATAGGGCCAGAACAGTGAGCTTGCTCAGAACAAAAGAACTGTGCTTCCTACACACACGGGGCATATCTAGTTCAACTCTGCTTAGGAAACTGACAAGAACAGTAGCTTCTCTTCAGTCCAATACACTGTACTTGCTGGGAACAGACGCGAGTGCTATTTGCACTGTGTATGGCAAAGGGAGCGCAATAGTGACTCTTCTTAGAAGAAAACAACTCTTGCTCGTAGGACCAGAAACTGCATGGGATTCAACTCCGTTTAGGACTGGGAAACAAACGCTAGCTCGCCTTGCAAGAAACACACTCTGCTTTTGAGAAAACAGCACTCTTCTACTCTCCTGTGTTTCCTATAGGGCCAGAACAGTGAGCTTGCTCAGAACAAAAGAACTGTGCTTCCTACACACACGGGGCATATCTAGTTCAACTCTGCTTAGGAAACTGACAAGAACAGTAGCTTCTCTTCAGTCCAATACACTGTACTTGCTGGGAACAGACGCGAGTGCTATTTGCACTGTGTATGGCAATGGGAGCGCAATAGTGACTCTTCTTAGCAGAAAACAACTCTTGCTAGTAGGACCAGAAACTGCATGGGATTCAACTCCGTTTAGGACTGGGAAACAAACGCTAGCTCGCCTTGCAAGAAACACACTCTGCTTTTTAGAAAACAGCACTCTTTTACTCTCCTGTGTTTCCTATAGGGCCAGAACAGGGAGCTTGCTCAGAACAAAAGAACTGTGCTTCCTACACACACGGGGCATATCTAGTTCAACTCTGCTTAGGAAGCTGACAAGAACAGTAGCTTCTCTTCAGTCCAATACACTGTAATTGCTGGAACAGACGCGAGTGCTATTTGCACTGTGTATGGCAATGGGAGCGCAATAGTGACTCTTCTTAGCAGAAAACAACTCTTGCTCGTAGGACCAGAAACTGCATGGGATTCAACTCCGTTTAGGACTGGGAAACAAACGCTAGCTCGCCTTGCAAGAAACACACTCTGCTTTTGAGAAAACAGCACTCTTCTACTCTCCTGTGTTTCCTATAGGGCCAGAACAGTGAGCTTGCTCAGAACAAAAGAACTGTGCTTCCTACACACACGGGGCATATCTAGTTCAACTCTGCTTAGGAAACTGACAAGAACAGTAGCTTCTCTTCAGTCCAATACACTGTACTTGCTGGGAACAGACGCGAGTGCTATTTGCACTGTGTATGGCAATGGGAGCGCAATAGTGACTCTTCTTAGCAGAAAACAACTCTTGCTCGTAGGACCAGAAACTGCATG
>NW_026738081.1:0-25864 GCF_949786415.1 Peromyscus eremicus
AAAGCAGAGTGTGTTTCTTGTAAGGCGAGCTAGCGTTTGTTTCCCAGTCCTAAACGGAGTTGAATCCCATGCAGTTTCTGGTCCTACGAGCAAGAGTTGTTTTCTGCTAAGAAGAGTCACTATTGCGCTCCCATTGCCATACACAGTGCAAATAGCACTTGCGTCTGTTCCCAGCAAGTGCAGTGTATTGGACTGAAGAGAAGCTACTGTTCTTGTCAGTTTCCTAAGCAGAGTTGAACTAGATATGCCCCGTGTGTGTAGGAAGCACAGTTCTTTTGTTCTGAGCAAGCTCACTGTTCTGGCCCTATACGAAACACAGGAGAGTAGAAGAGTGCTGTTTTCTCAAAAGCAGAGTGTGTTTCTTGTAAGGCGAGCTAGCGTTTGTTTCCCAGTCCTAAACGGAGTTGAATCCCATGCAGTTTCTGGTCCTACGAGCAAGAGTTGTTTTCTGCTAAGAAGAGTCACTATTGCGCTCCCATTGCCATACACAGTGCAAATAGCACTTGCGTCTGTTCCCAGCAAGTGCAGTGTATTGGACTGAAGAGAAGCTACTGTTCTTGTCAGTTTCCTAAGCAGAGTTGAACTAGATATGCCCCGTGTGTGTAGGAAGCACAGTTCTTTTGTTCTGAGCAAGCTCACTGTTCTGGCCCTATAGGAAACACAGGAGAGTAGAAGAGTGCTGTTTTCTCAAAAGCAGAGTGTGTTTCTTGTAAGGCGAGCTAGCGTTTGTTTCCCAGTCCTAAACGGAGTTGAATCCCATGCAGTTTCTGGTCCTACGAGCAAGAGTTGTTTTCTGCTAAGAAGAGTCACTATTGCGCTCCCATTGCCATACACAGTGCAAATAGCACTTGCGTCTGTTCCCAGCAAGTACAGTGTATTGGACTGAAGAGAAGCTACTGTTCTTGTCAGTTTCCTAAGCAGAGTTGAACTAGATATGCCCCGTGTGTGTAGGAAGCACAGTTCTTTTGTTCTGAGCAAGCTCACTGTTCTGGCCCTATAGGAAACACAGGAGAGTAGAAGAGTGCTGTTTTCTCAAAAGCAGAGTGTGTTTCTTGTAAGGCGAGCTAGCGTTTGTTTCCCAGTCCTAAACGGAGTTGAATCCCATGCAGTTTCTGGTCCTACGAGCAAGAGTTGTTTTCTGCTAAGGAGAGTCACTATTGCGCTCCCATTGCCATACACAGTGCAAATAGCACTTGCGTCTGTTCCCAGCAAGTGCAGTGTATTGGACTGAAGAGAAGCTACTGTTCTTGTCAGTATCCTAAGCAGAGTTGAACTAGATATGCCCCGTGTGTGTAGGAAGCACAGTTCTTTTGTTCTGAGCAAGCTCACTGTTCTGGCCCTATAGGAAACACAGGAGAGTAGAAGAGTGCTGTTTTCTCAAAAGCAGAGTGTGTTTCTTGTAAGGCGAGCTAGTGTTTGTTTCCCAGTCCTAAACGGAGTTGAATCCCATGCAGTTTCTGGTCCTACGAGCAAGAGTTGTTTTCTGCTAAGAAGAGTCACTATTGCGCTCCCATTGCCATACACAGTGCAAATAGCACTTGCGTCTGTTCCCAGCAAGTGCAGTGTATTGGACTGAAGAGAAGCTACTGTTCTTGTCAGTTTCCTAAGCAGAGTTGAACTAGATATGCCCCGTGTGTGTAGGAAGCACAGTTCTTTTGTTCTGAGCTAGCTCACTGTTCTGGCCCTATAGGAAACACAGGAGAGTAGAAGAGTGCTGTTTTCTCAAAAGCAGAGTGTGTTTCTTGTAAGGCGAGCTAGCGTTTCTTTCCCAGTCCTAAACGGAGTTGAATCCCATGCAGTTTCTGGTCCTACGAGCAAGAGTTGTTTTCTGCTAAGAAGAGTCACTATTGCGCTCCCATTGCCATACACAGTGCAAATAGCACTTGTGTCTGTTCCCAGCAAGTGCAGTGTATTGGACTGAAGAGAAGCTACTGTTCTTGTCAGTTTCCTAAGCAGAGTTGAACTAGATATGCCCCGTGAGTGTAGGAAGCACAGTTCTTTTGTTCTGAGCAAGCTCACTGTTCTGGCCCTTCAGGAAACACAGGAGAGTAGAAGAGTGCTGTTTTCTCAAAAGCAGAGTGTGTTTCTTGTAAGGCGAGCTAGCGTTTGTTTCCCAGTCCTAAACGGAGTTGAATCCCATGCAGTTTCTGGTCCTACGAGCAAGAGTTGTTTTCTGCTAAGGAGAGTCACTATTGCGCTCCCATTGCCATACACAGTGCAAATAGCACTTGCGTCTGTTCCCAGCAAGTGCAGTGTATTGGACTGAAGAGAAGCTACTGTTCTTGTCAGTTTCCTAAGCAGAGTTGAACTAGATATGCCCCGTGAGTGTAGGAAGCACAGTTCTTTTGTTCTGAGCAAGCTCACTGTTCTGGCCCTATAGGAAACACAGGAGAGTAGAAGAGTGCTGTTTTCTCAAAAGCAGAGTGTGTTTCTTGTAAGGCGAGCTAGCGTTTGTTTCCCAGTCCTAAACCAAGTTGAATCCCATGCAGTTTCTGGTCCTACGAGCAAGAGTTGTTTTCTGCTAAGAAGAGTCACTATTGCGCTCCCATTGCCATACACAGTGCAAATAGCACTTGCGTCTGTTCCCAGCAAGTGCAGTGTATTGGACTGAAGAGAAGCTACTGTTCTTGTCAGTTTCCTAAGCAGAGTTGAACTAGATATGCCCCGTGTGTGTAGGAAGCACAGTTCTTTTGTTCTGAGCAAGCTCACTGTTCTGGCCCTATACGAAACACAGGAGAGTAGAAGAGTGCTGTTTTCTCAAAAGCAGAGTGTGTTTCTTGTAAGGCGAGCTAGCGTTTGTTTCCCAGTCCTAAACGGAGTTGAATCCCATGCAGTTTCTGGTCCTACGAGCAAGAGTTGTTTTCTGCTAAGAAGAGTCACTATTGCGCTCCCATTGCCATACACAGTGCAAATAGCACTTGCGTCTGTTCCCAGCAAGTGCAGTGTATTGGACTGAAGAGAAGCTACTGTTCTTGTCAGTTTCCTAAGCAGAGTTGAACTAGATATGCCCCGTGTGTGTAGGAAGCACAGTTCTTTTGTTCTGAGCAAGCTCACTGTTCTGGCCCTATAGGAAACACAGGAGAGTAGAAGAGTGCTGTTTTCTCAAAAGCAGAGTGTGTTTCTTGTAAGGCGAGCTAGCGTTTGTTTCCCAGTCCTAAACGGAGTTGAATCCCATGCAGTTTCTGGTCCTACGAGCAAGAGTTGTTTTCTGCTAAGAAGAGTCACTATTGCGCTCCCATTGCCATACACAGTGCAAATAGCACTTGCGTCTGTTCCCAGCAAGTACAGTGTATTGGACTGAAGAGAAGCTACTGTTCTTGTCAGTTTCCTAAGCAGAGTTGAACTAGATATGCCCCGTGTGTGTAGGAAGCACAGTTCTTTTGTTCTGAGCAAGCTCACTGTTCTGGCCCTATAGGAAACACAGGAGAGTAGAAGAGTGCTGTTTTCTCAAAAGCAGAGTGTGTTTCTTGTAAGGCGAGCTAGCGTTTGTTTCCCAGTCCTAAACGGAGTTGAATCCCATGCAGTTTCTGGTCCTACGAGCAAGAGTTGTTTTCTGCTAAGGAGAGTCACTATTGCGCTCCCATTGCCATACACAGTGCAAATAGCACTTGCGTCTGTTCCCAGCAAGTGCAGTGTATTGGACTGAAGAGAAGCTACTGTTCTTGTCAGTATCCTAAGCAGAGTTGAACTAGATATGCCCCGTGTGTGTAGGAAGCACAGTTCTTTTGTTCTGAGCAAGCTCACTGTTCTGGCCCTATAGGAAACACAGGAGAGTAGAAGAGTGCTGTTTTCTCAAAAGCAGAGTGTGTTTCTTGTAAGGCGAGCTAGTGTTTGTTTCCCAGTCCTAAACGGAGTTGAATCCCATGCAGTTTCTGGTCCTACGAGCAAGAGTTGTTTTCTGCTAAGAAGAGTCACTATTGCGCTCCCATTGCCATACACAGTGCAAATAGCACTTGCGTCTGTTCCCAGCAAGTGCAGTGTATTGGACTGAAGAGAAGCTACTGTTCTTGTCAGTTTCCTAAGCAGAGTTGAACTAGATATGCCCCGTGAGTGTAGGAAGCACAGTTCTTTTGTTCTGAGCAAGCTCACTGTTCTGGCCCTATAGGAAACACAGGAGAGTAGAAGAGTGCTGTTTTCTCAAAAGCAGAGTGTGTTTCTTGTAAGGCGAGCTAGCGTTTGTTTCCCAGTCCTAAACGGAGTTGAATCCCATGCAGTTTCTGGTCCTACGAGCAAGAGTTGTTTTCTGCTAAGAAGAGTCACTATTGCGCTCCCATTGCCATACACAGTGCAAATAGCACTTGCGTCTGTTCCCAGCAAGTGCAGTGTATTGGACTGAAGAGAAGCTACTGTTCTTGTCAGTTTCCTAAGCAGAGTTGAACTAGATATGCCCCGTGTGTGTAGGAAGCACAGTTCTTTTGTTCTGAGCAAGCTCACTGTTCTGGCCCTATACGAAACACAGGAGAGTAGAAGAGTGCTGTTTTCTCAAAAGCAGAGTGTGTTTCTTGTAAGGCGAGCTAGCGTTTGTTTCCCAGTCCTAAACGGAGTTGAATCCCATGCAGTTTCTGGTCCTACGAGCAAGAGTTGTTTTCTGCTAAGAAGAGTCACTATTGCGCTCCCATTGCCATACACAGTGCAAATAGCACTTGCGTCTGTTCCCAGCAAGTGCAGTGTATTGGACTGAAGAGAAGCTACTGTTCTTGTCAGTTTCCTAAGCAGAGTTGAACTAGATATGCCCCGTGTGTGTAGGAAGCACAGTTCTTTTGTTCTGAGCAAGCTCACTGTTCTGGCCCTATAGGAAACACAGGAGAGTAGAAGAGTGCTGTTTTCTCAAAAGCAGAGTGTGTTTCTTGTAAGGCGAGCTAGCGTTTGTTTCCCAGTCCTAAACGGAGTTGAATCCCATGCAGTTTCTGGTCCTACGAGCAAGAGTTGTTTTCTGCTAAGAAGAGTCACTATTGCGCTCCCATTGCCATACACAGTGCAAATAGCACTTGCGTCTGTTCCCAGCAAGTACAGTGTATTGGACTGAAGAGAAGCTACTGTTCTTGTCAGTTTCCTAAGCAGAGTTGAACTAGATATGCCCCGTGTGTGTAGGAAGCACAGTTCTTTTGTTCTGAGCAAGCTCACTGTTCTGGCCCTATAGGAAACACAGGAGAGTAGAAGAGTGCTGTTTTCTCAAAAGCAGAGTGTGTTTCTTGTAAGGCGAGCTAGCGTTTGTTTCCCAGTCCTAAACGGAGTTGAATCCCATGCAGTTTCTGGTCCTACGAGCAAGAGTTGTTTTCTGCTAAGGAGAGTCACTATTGCGCTCCCATTGCCATACACAGTGCAAATAGCACTTGCGTCTGTTCCCAGCAAGTGCAGTGTATTGGACTGAAGAGAAGCTACTGTTCTTGTCAGTATCCTAAGCAGAGTTGAACTAGATATGCCCCGTGTGTGTAGGAAGCACAGTTCTTTTGTTCTGAGCAAGCTCACTGTTCTGGCCCTATAGGAAACACAGGAGAGTAGAAGAGTGCTGTTTTCTCAAAAGCAGAGTGTGTTTCTTGTAAGGCGAGCTAGTGTTTGTTTCCCAGTCCTAAACGGAGTTGAATCCCATGCAGTTTCTGGTCCTACGAGCAAGAGTTGTTTTCTGCTAAGAAGAGTCACTATTGCGCTCCGATTGCCATACACAGTGCAAATAGCACTTGCGTCTGTTCCCAGCAAGTGCAGTGTATTGGACTGAAGAGAAGCTACTGTTCTTGTCAGTTTCCTAAGCAGAGTTGAACTAGATATGCCCCGTGTGTGTAGGAAGCACAGTTCTTTTGTTCTGAGCAAGCTCACTGTTCTGGCCCTATAGGAAACACAGGAGAGTAGAAGAGTGCTGTTTTCTCAAAAGCGGAGTGTGTTCCTTGTAAGGCGAGCTAGCGTTTGTTTCCCAGTCCTAAACGGAGTTGAATCCCATGCAGTTTCTGGTCCTACGAGCAAGAGTTGTTTTCCGCTAAGAAGAGTCACTATTGCGCTCCCATTGCCATACACAGTGCAAATAGCACTTGCGTCTGTTCCCAGCAAGTGCAGTGTATTGGACTGAAGAGAAGCTACTGTTCTTGTCAGTTTCCTAAGCAGAGTTGAACTAGATATGCCCCGTGTGTGTAGGAAGCACAGTTCTTTTGTTCTGAGCAAGCTCACTGTTCTGGCCCTATAGGAAACACAGGAGAGTAGAAGAGTGCTGTTTTCTCAAAAGCAGAGTGTGTTTCTTGTAAGGCGAGCTAGCGTTTGTTTCCCAGTCCTAAACGGAGTTGAATCCCATGCAGTTTCTGGTCCTACGAGCAAGAGTTGTTTTCTGCTAAGGAGAGTCACTATTGCGCTCCCATTGCCATACACAGTGCAAATAGCACTTGCGTCTGTTCCCAGCAAGTGCAGTGTATTGGACTGAAGAGAAGCTACTGTTCTTGTCAGTTTCCTAAGCAGAGTTGAACTAGATATGCCCCGTGTGTGTAGGAAGCACAGTTCTTTTGTTCTGAGCAAGCTCACTGTTCTGGCCCTATAGGAAACACAGGAGAGTAGAAGAGTGCTGTTTTCTCAAAAGCAGAGTGTGTTTCTTGTAAGGCGAGCTAGCGTTTGTTTCCCAGTCCTAAACGGAGTTGAATCCCATGCAGTTTCTGGTCCTACGAGCAAGAGTTGTTTTCTGCTAAGAAGAGTCACTATTGCGCTCCCATTGCCATACACAGTGCAAATAGCACTTGCGTCTGTTCCCAGCAAGTGCAGTGTATTGGACTGAAGAGAAGCTACTGTTCTTGTCAGTTTCCTAAGCAGAGTTGAACTAGATATGCCCCGTGTGTGTAGGAAGCACAGTTCTTTTGTTCTGAGCAAGCTCACTGTTCTGGCCCTATAGGAAACACAGGAGAGTAGAAGAGTGCTGTTTTCTCAAAAGCAGAGTGTGTTTCTTGTAAGGCGAGCTAGCGTTTGTTTCCCAGTCCTAAACGGAGTTGAATCCCATGCAGTTTCTGGTCCTACGAGCAAGAGTTGTTTTCTGCTAAGGAGAGTCACTATTGCGCTCCCATTGCCATACACAGTGCAAATAGCACTTGCGTCTGTTCCCAGCAAGTGCAGTGTATTGGACTGAAGAGAAGCTACTGTTCTTGTCAGTTTCCTAAGCAGAGTTGAACTAGATATGCCCCGTGTGTGTAGGAAGCACAGTTCTTTTGTTCTGAGCAAGCTCACTGTTCTGGCCCTATAGGAAACACAGGAGAGTAGAAGAGTGCTGTTTTCTCAAAAGCAGAGTGTGTTTCTTGTAAGGCGAGCTAGCGTTTGTTTCCCAGTCCTAAACGGAGTTGAATCCCATGCAGTTTCTGGTCCTACGAGCAAGAGTTGTTTTCTGCTAAGGAGAGTCACTATTGCGCTCCCATTGCCATACACAGTGCAAATAGCACTTGCGTCTGTTCCCAGCAAGTGCAGTGTATTGGACTGAAGAGAAGCTACTGTTCTTGTCAGTTTCCTAAGCAGAGTTGAACTAGATATGCCCCGTGTGTGTAGGAAGCACAGTTCTTTTGTTCTGAGCAAGCTCACTGTTCTGGCCCTATAGGAAACACAGGAGAGTAGAAGAGTGCTGTTTTCTCAAAAGCAGAGTGTGTTTCTTGTAAGGCGAGCTAGCGTTTGTTTCCCAGTCCTAAACGGAGTTGAATCCCATGCAGTTTCTGGTCCTACGAGCAAGAGTTGTTTTCTGCTAAGGAGAGTCACTATTGCGCTCCCATTGCCATACACAGTGCAAATAGCACTTGCGTCTGTTCCCAGCAAGTGCAGTGTATTGGACTGAAGAGAAGCTACTGTTCTTGTCAGTTTCCTAAGCAGAGTTGAACTAGATATGCCCCGTGTGTGTAGGAAGCACAGTTCTTTTGTTCTGAGCAAGCTCACTGTTCTGGCCCTATAGGAAACACAGGAGAGTAGAAGAGTGCTGTTTTCTCAAAAGCAGAGTGTGTTTCTTGTAAGGCGAGCTAGCGTTTGTTTCCCAGTCCTAAACGGAGTTGAATCCCATGCAGTTTCTGGTCCTACGAGCAAGAGTTGTTTTCTGCTAAGAAGAGTCACTATTGCGCTCCCATTGCCATACACAGTGCAAATAGCACTTGCGTCTGTTCCCAGCAAGTGCAGTGTATTGGACTGAAGAGAAGCTACTGTTCTTGTCAGTTTCCTAAGCAGAGTTGAACTAGATATGCCCCGTGTGTGTAGGAAGCACAGTTCTTTTGTTCTGAGCAAGCTCACTGTTCTGGCCCTATAGGAAACACAGGAGAGTAGAAGAGTGCTGTTTTCTCAAAAGCAGAGTGTGTTTCTTGTAAGGCGAGCTAGCGTTTGTTTCCCAGTCCTAAACGGAGTTGAATCCCATGCAGTTTCTGGTCCTACGAGCAAGAGTTGTTTTCTGCTAAGAAGAGTCACTATTGCGCTCCCATTGCCATACACAGTGCAAATAGCACTTGCGTCTGTTCCCAGCAAGTGCAGTGTATTGGACTGAAGAGAAGCTACTGTTCTTGTCAGTTTCCTAAGCAGAGTTGAACTAGATATGCCCCGTGCGTGTAGGAAGCACAGTTCTTTTGTTCTGAGCAAGCTCACTGTTCTGGCCCTATAGGAAACACAGGAGAGTAGAAGAGTGCTGTTTTCTCAAAAGCAGAGTGTGTTTCTTGTAAGGCGAGCTAGCGTTTGTTTCCCAGTCCTAAACGGAGTTGAATCCCATGCAGTTTCTGGTCCTACGAGCAAGAGTTGTTTTCTGCTAAGAAGAGTCACTATTGCGCTCCCATTGCCATACACAGTGCAAATAGCACTTGCGTCTGTTCCCAGCAAGTGCAGTGTATTGGACTGAAGAGAAGCTACTGTTCTTGTCAGTTTCCTAAGCAGAGTTGAACTAGATATGCCCCGTGAGTGTAGGAAGCACAGTTCTTTTGTTCTGAGCAAGCTCACTGTTCTGGCCCTACAGGAAACACAGGAGAGTAGAAGAGTGCTGTTTTCTCAAAAGCAGAGTGTGTTTCTTGTAAGGCGAGCTAGCGTTTGTTTCCCAGTCCTAAACGGAGTTGAATCCCATGCAGTTTCTGGTCCTACGAGCAAGAGTTGTTTTCTGCTAAGGAGAGTCACTATTGCGCTCCCATTGCCATACACAGTGCAAATAGCACTTGCGTCTGTTCCCAGCAAGTGCAGTGTATTGGACTGAAGAGAAGCTACTGTTCTTGTCAGTTTCCTAAGCAGAGTTGAACTAGATATGCCCCGTGTGTGTAGGAAGCACAGTTCTTTTGTTCTGAGCAAGCTCACTGTTCTGGCCCTATAGGAAACACAGGAGAGTAGAAGAGTGCTGTTTTCTCAAAAGCAGAGTGTGTTTCTTGTAAGGCGAGCTAGCGTTTGTTTCCCAGTCCTAAACGGAGTTGAATCCCATGCAGTTTCTGGTCCTACGAGCAAGAGTTGTTTTCTGCTAAGGAGAGTCACTATTGCGCTCCCATTGCCATACACAGTGCAAATAGCACTTGCGTCTGTTCCCAGCAAGTGCAGTGTATTGGACTGAAGAGAAGCTACTGTTCTTGTCAGTTTCCTAAGCAGAGTTGAACTAGATATGCCCCGTGTGTGTAGGAAGCACAGTTCTTTTGTTCTGAGCAAGCTCACTGTTCTGGCCCTATAGGAAACACAGGAGAGTAGAAGAGTGCTGTTTTCTCAAAAGCAGAGTGTGTTTCTTGTAAGGCGAGCTAGCGTTTGTTTCCCAGTCCTAAACGGAGTTGAATCCCATGCAGTTTCTGGTCCTACGAGCAAGAGTTGTTTTCTGCTAAGAAGAGTCACTATTGTGCTCCCATTGCCATACACAGTGCAAATAGCACTTGCGTCTGTTCCCAGCAAGTGCAGTGTATTGGACTGAAGAGAAGCTACTGTTCTTGTCAGTTTCCTAAGCAGAGTTGAACTAGATATGCCCCGTGTGTGTAGGAAGCACAGTTCTTTTGTTCTGAGCAAGCTCACTGTTCTGGCCCTATAGGAAACACAGGAGAGTAGAAGAGTGCTGTTTTCTCAAAAGCAGAGTGTGTTTCTTGTAAGGCGAGCTAGCGTTTGTTTCCCAGTCCTAAAAGGAGTTGAATCCCATGCAGTTTCTGGTCCTACGAGCAAGAGTTGTTTTCTGCTAAGGAGAGTCACTATTGCGCTCCCATTGCCATACACAGTGCAAATAGCACTTGCGTCTGTTCCCAGCAAGTGCAGTGTATTGGACTGAAGAGAAGCTACTGTTCTTGTCAGTTTCCTAAGCAGAGTTGAACTAGATATGCCCCGTGTGTGTAGGAAGCACAGTTCTTTTGTTCTGAGCTAGCTCACTGTTCTGGCCCTATAGGAAACACAGGAGAGTAGAAGAGTGCTGTTTTCTCAAAAGCAGAGTGTGTTTCTTGTAAGGCGAGCTAGCGTTTCTTTCCCAGTCCTAAACGGAGTTGAATCCCATGCAGTTTCTGGTCCTACGAGCAAGAGTTGTTTTCTGCTAAGAAGAGTCACTATTGCGCTCCCATTGCCATACACAGTGCAAATAGCACTTGTGTCTGTTCCCAGCAAGTGCAGTGTATTGGACTGAAGAGAAGCTACTGTTCTTGTCAGTTTCCTAAGCAGAGTTGAACTAGATATGCCCCGTGAGTGTAGGAAGCACAGTTCTTTTGTTCTGAGCAAGCTCACTGTTCTGGCCCTTCAGGAAACACAGGAGAGTAGAAGAGTGCTGTTTTCTCAAAAGCAGAGTGTGTTTCTTGTAAGGCGAGCTAGCGTTTGTTTCCCAGTCCTAAACGGAGTTGAATCCCATGCAGTTTCTGGTCCTACGAGCAAGAGTTGTTTTCTGCTAAGGAGAGTCACTATTGCGCTCCCATTGCCATACACAGTGCAAATAGCACTTGCGTCTGTTCCCAGCAAGTGCAGTGTATTGGACTGAAGAGAAGCTACTGTTCTTGTCAGTTTCCTAAGCAGAGTTGAACTAGATATGCCCCGTGAGTGTAGGAAGCACAGTTCTTTTGTTCTGAGCAAGCTCACTGTTCTGGCCCTATAGGAAACACAGGAGAGTAGAAGAGTGCTGTTTTCTCAAAAGCAGAGTGTGTTTCTTGTAAGGCGAGCTAGCGTTTGTTTCCCAGTCCTAAACCAAGTTGAATCCCATGCAGTTTCTGGTCCTACGAGCAAGAGTTGTTTTCTGCTAAGAAGAGTCACTATTGCGCTCCCATTGCCATACACAGTGCAAATAGCACTTGCGTCTGTTCCCAGCAAGTGCAGTGTATTGGACTGAAGAGAAGCTACTGTTCTTGTCAGTTTCCTAAGCAGAGTTGAACTAGATATGCCCCGTGTGTGTAGGAAGCACAGTTCTTTTGTTCTGAGCAAGCTCACTGTTCTGGCCCTATACGAAACACAGGAGAGTAGAAGAGTGCTGTTTTCTCAAAAGCAGAGTGTGTTTCTTGTAAGGCGAGCTAGCGTTTGTTTCCCAGTCCTAAACGGAGTTGAATCCCATGCAGTTTCTGGTCCTACGAGCAAGAGTTGT
This sequence comes from Peromyscus eremicus, assembly GCF_949786415.1. Classification (NCBI taxonomy): domain Eukaryota; kingdom Metazoa; phylum Chordata; class Mammalia; order Rodentia; family Cricetidae; genus Peromyscus; species Peromyscus eremicus. The sequence continues at coordinate 11,486 of NW_026738081.1, forward strand.
TTTCTGCTAAGAAGAGTCACTATTGCGCTCCCATTGCCATACACAGTGCAAATAGCACTTGCGTCTGTTCCCAGCAAGTGCAGTGTATTGGACTGAAGAGAAGCTACTGTTCTTGTCAGTTTCCTAAGCAGAGTTGAACTAGATATGCCCCGTGTGTGTAGGAAGCACAGTTCTTTTGTTCTGAGCAAGCTCACTGTTCTGGCCCTATAGGAAACACAGGAGAGTAGAAGAGTGCTGTTTTCTCAAAAGCAGAGTGTGTTTCTTGTAAGGCGAGCTAGCGTTTGTTTCCCAGTCCTAAACGGAGTTGAATCCCATGCAGTTTCTGGTCCTACGAGCAAGAGTTGTTTTCTGCTAAGAAGAGTCACTATTGCGCTCCCATTGCCATACACAGTGCAAATAGCACTTGCGTCTGTTCCCAGCAAGTACAGAAGAGAAGCTACTGTTCTTGTCAGTTTCCTAAGCAGAGTTGAACTAGATATGCCCCGTGTGTGTAGGAAGCAACAGTTCTTTTGTTCTGAGCAAGCTCACTGTTCTGGCCCTATAGGAAACACAGGAGAGTAGAAGAGTGCTGTTTTCTCAAAAGCAGAGTGTGTTTCTTGTAAGGCGAGCTAGCGTTTGTTTCCCAGTCCTAAACGGAGTTGAATCCCATGCAGTTTCTGGTCCGACGAAGCAAGAGTTGTTTTCTGCTAAGGAGAGTCACTATTGCGCTCCCATTGCCATACACAGTGCAAATAGCACTTGCGTCTGTTCCCAGCAAGTGCAGTGTATTGGACTGAAGAGAAGCTACTGTTCTTGTCAGTATCCTAAGCAGAGTTGAACTAGATATGCCCCGTGTGTGTAGGAAGCACAGTTCTTTTTGTTCTGAGCAAGCTCACTGTTCTGGCCCTATAGGAAACACAGGAGAGTAGAAGAGTGCTGTTTTCTCAAAAGCAGAGTGTGTTTCTTGTAAGGCGAGCTAGTGTTTGTTTCCCAGTCCTAAACGGAGTTGAATCCCATGCAGTTTCTGGTCTACGAGCAAGAGTTGTTTTCTGCTAAGAAGAGTCACTATTGCGCTCCCATTGCCATACACAGTGCAAATAGCACTTGCGTCTGTTCCCAGCAAGTGCAGTGTATTGGACTGAAGAGAAGCTACTGTTCTTGTCAGTTTCCTAAGCAGAGTTGAACTAGATATGCCCCGTGAGTGTAGGAAGCACAGTTCTTTTGTTCTGAGCAAGCTCCTGTTCTGGCCCTATAGGAAACACAGGAGAGTAGAAGAGTGCTGTTTTCTCAAAAGCAGAGTGTGTTTCTTGTAAGGCGAGCTAGCGTTTGTTTCCCAGTCCTAAACGGAGTTGAATCCCATGCAGTTTCTGGTCCTACGAGCAAGAGTTGTTTTCTGCTAAGAAGAGTCACTATTGCGCTCCCATTGCCATACACAGTGCAAATAGCACTTGCGTCTGTTCCCAGCAAGTGCAGTGTATTGGGACTGAAGAGAAGCTACTGTTCTTGTCAGTTTCCTAAGCAGAGTTGAACTAGATATGCCCCGTGTGTGTAGGACAGCACAGTTCTTTTGTTCTGAGCAAGCTCACTGTTCTGGCCCTATACGAAACACAGGAGAGTAGAAGAGTGCTGTTTTCTCAAAAGCAGAGTGTGTTTCTTGTAAGGCGAGCTAGCGTTTGTTTCCCAGTCCTAAACGGAGTTGAATCCCATGCAGTTTCTGGTCCTACGAGCAAGAGTTGTTTTCTGCTAAGAAGAGTCACTATTGCGCTCCCATTGCCATACACAGTGCAAATAGCACTTGCGTCTGTTCCAGCAAGTGCAGTGTATTGGACTGAAGAGAAGCTACTGTTCTTGTCAGTTTCCTAAGCAGAGTTGAACTAGATATGCCCCGTGTGTGTAGGAAGCACAGTTCTTTTGTTCTGAGCAAGCTCACTGTTCTGGCCCTATAGGAAACACAGGAGAGTAGAAGAGTGCTGTTTTCTCAAAAGCAGAGTGTGTTTCTTGTAAGGCGAGCTAGCGTTTGTTTCCCAGTCCTAAACGGAGTTGAATCCCATGCAGTTTCTGGTCCTACGAGCAAGAGTTTGTTTTCTGCTAAGAAGAGTCACTATTGCGCTCCCATTGCCATACACAGTGCAAATAGCACTTGCGTCTGTTCCCAGCAAGTACAGTGTATTGGACTGAAGAGAAGCTACTGTTCTTGTCAGTTTCCTAAGCAGAGTTGAACTAGATATGCCCCCGTGTGTGTAGGAAGCACAGTTCTTTTGTTCTGAGCAAGCTCACTGTTCTGGCCCTATAGGAAACACAGGAGAGTAGAAGAGTGCTGTTTTCTCAAAAGCAGAGTGTGTTTCTTGTAAGGCGAGCTAGCGTTTGTTTCCCAGTCCTAAACGGAGTTGAATCCCATGCAGTTTCTGGTCCTACGAGCAAGAGTTGTTTTCTGCTAAGGAGAGTCACTATTGCGCTCCCATTGCCATACACAGTGCAAATAGCACTTGCGTCTGTTCCCAGCAAGTGCAGTGTATTGGACTGAAGAGAAGCTACTGTTCTTGTCAGTATCCTAAGCAGAGTTGAACTAGATATGCCCCGTGTGTGTAGGAAGCACAGTTCTTTTGTTCTGAGCAAGCTCACTGTTCTGGCCCTATAGGAAACACAGGAGAGTAGAAGAGTGCTGTTTTCTCAAAGCAGAGTGTGTTTCTTGTAAGGCGAGCTAGTGTTTGTTTCCCAGTCCTAAACGAGTTGAATCCCATGCAGTTTCTGGTCCTACGAGCAAGAGTTGTTTTCTGCTCGAAGGAAGAGTCACTATTGCGCTCCCATTGCCATACACAGTGCAAATAGCACTTGCGTCTGTTCCCAGCAAGTGCAGTGTATTGGACTGAAGAGAAGCTACTGTTCTTGTCAGTTTCCTAAGCAGAGTTGAACTAGATATGCCCCGTGTGTGTAGGAAGCACAGTTCTTTTGTTCTGAGCAAGCTCACTGTTCTGGCCCTTAGGAAACACAGGAGTGTAGAAGAGTGCTGTTTCTCAAAAGCGGAGTGTGTTCCTTGTAAGGCGAGCTAGCGTTTGTTTCCCAGTCCTAAACGGAGTTGAATCCCATGCAGTTTCTGGTCCTACGAGCAAGAGTTGTTTTCCGCTAAGAAGAGTCACTATTGCGCTCCCATTGCCATACACAGTGCAAATAGCACTTGCGTCTGTTCCAGCAAGTGCAGTGTATTGGACTGAAGAGAAGCTACTGTTCTTGTCAGTTTCCTAAGCAGAGTTGAACTAGATATGCCCCCGTGTGTGTAGGAAGCACAGTTCTTTTGTTCTGAGCAAGCTCACTGTTCTGGCCCTATAGGAAACACAGGAGAGTAGAAGAGTGCTGTTTTCTCAAAAGCAGAGTGTGTTTCTTGTAAGGCGAGCTAGCGTTTGTTTCCCAGTCCTAAACGGAGTTGAATCCCATGCAGTTTCTGGTCCTACGAGCAAGAGTTGTTTTCTGCTAAGGAGAGTCACTATTGCGCTCCCATTGCCATACACAGTGCAAATAGCAACTTGCGTCTGTTCCCAGCAAGTGCAGTGTATTGGACTGAAGAGAAGCTACTGTTCTTGTCAGTTTCCTAAGCAGAGTTGAACTAGATATGCCCCGTGTGTGTAGGAAGCACAGTTCTTTTGTTCTGAGCAAGCTCACTGTTCTGGCCCTATAGGAAACACAGGAGAGTAGAAGAGTGCTGTTTTCTCAAAAGCAGAGTGTGTTTCTTGTAAGGCGAGCTAGCGTTTGTTTCCCAGTCCTAAACGGAGTTGAATCCCATGCAGTTTCTGGTCCTACGAGCAAGAGTTGTTTTTCTGCTAAGAAGAGTCACTATTGCGCTCCCATTGCCATACACAGTGCAAATAGCACTTGCGTCTGTTCCCAGCAAGTGCAGTGTATTGGACTGAAGAGAAGCTACTGTTCTTGTCAGTTTCCTAAGCAGAGTTGAACTAGATATGCCCCGTGTGTGTAGGAAGCACAGTTCTTTTGTTCTGAGCAAGCTCACTGTTCTGGCCCTATAGGAAACACAGGAGAGTAGAAGAGTGCTGTTTTCTCAAAAGCAGAGTGTGTTTCTTGTAAGGCGAGCTAGCGTTTGTTTCCCAGTCCTAAACGGAGTTGAATCCCATGCAGTTTCTGGTCCTACGAGCAAGAGTTGTTTTCTGCTAAGGAGAGTCACTATTGCGCTCCCATTGCCATACACAGTGCAAATAGCACTTGCGTCTGTTCCCAGCAAGTGCAGTGTATTGGACTGAAGAGAAGCTACTGTTCTTGTCAGTTTTCCTAAGCAGAGTTGAACTAGATATGCCCCGTGTGTGTAGGAAGCACAGTTCTTTTGTTCTGAGCAAGCTCACTGTTCTGGCCCTATAGGAAACACAGGAGAGTAGAAGAGTGCTGTTTTCCTCAAAAGCAGAGTGTGTTTCTTGTAAGGCGAGCTAGCGTTTGTTTCCCAGTCCTAAACGGAGTTGAATCCCATGCAGTTTCTGGTCCTACGAGCAAGAGTTGTTTTCTGCTAAGGAGAGTCACTATTGCGCTCCCATTGCCATACACAGTGCAAATAGCACTTGCGTCTGTTCCCAGCAAGTGCAGTGTATTGGACTGAAGAGAAGCTACTGTTCTTGTCAGTTTCCTAAGCAGAGTTGAACTAGATATGCCCCGTGTGTGTAGGAAGCACAGTTTCTTTTGTTCTGAGCAAGCTCACTGTTCTGGCCCTATAGGAAACACAGGAGAGTAGAAGAGTGCTGTTTTCTCAAAAGCAGAGTGTGTTTCTTGTAAGGCGAGCTAGCGTTTGTTTCCCAGTCCTAAACGGAGTTGAATCCCATGCAGTTTCTGGTCCCTACGAGCAAGAGTTGTTTTCTGCTAAGGAGAGTCACTATTGCGCTCCCATTGCCATACACAGTGCAAATAGCACTTGCGTCTGTTCCCAGCAAGTGCAGTGTATTGGACTGAAGAGAAGCTACTGTTCTTGTCAGTTTCCTAAGCAGAGTTGAACTAGATATGCCCCGTGTGTGTAGGAAGCACAGTTCTTTTGTTCTGAGCAAGCTCACTGTTCTGGCCCTATAGGAAACACAGGAGAGTAGAAGAGTGCTGTTTTCTCAAAAGCAGGAGTGTGTTTCTTGTAAGGCGAGCTAGCGTTTGTTTCCCAGTCCTAAACGGAGTTGAATCCCATGCAGTTTCTGGTCCTACGAGCAAGAGTTGTTTTCTGCTAAGGAGAGTCACTATTGCGCTCCCATTGCCATACACAGTGCAAATAGCACTTGCGTCTGTTCCCAGCAAGTACAGTGTATTGGACTGAAGAGAAGCTACTGTTCTTGTCAGTTTCCTAAGCAGAGTTGAACTAGATATGCCCCGTGTGTGTAGGAAGCACAGTTCTTTTGTTCTGAGCAAGCTCACTATTCTGGCCCTATAGGAAACACAGGAGAGTAGAAGAGTGCTGTTTTCTCAAAAGCAGAGTGTGTTTCTTGTAAGGCGAGCTAGCGTTTGTTTCCCAGTCCTAAACGGAGTTGAATCCCATGCAGTTTCTGGTCCTACAAGCAAGAGTTGTTTTCTGCTAAGAAGAGTCACTATTGCGCTCCCATTGCCATACACAGTGCAAATAGCACTTGCGTCTGTTCCCAGCAAGTGCAGTGTATTGGACTGAAGAGAAGCTACTGTTCTTGTCAGTTTCCTAAGCAGAGTTGAACTAGATATGCCCCGTGTGTGTAGGAAGCACAGTTCTTTTGTTCTGAGCAAGCTCACTGTTCTGGCCCTATAGGAAACACAGGAGAGTAGAAGAGTGCTGTTTTCTCAAAAGCAGAGTGTGTTTCTTGTAAGGCGAGCTAGCGTTTGTTTCCCAGTCCTAAACGGAGTTGAATCCCATGCAGTTTCTGGTCCTACGAGCAAGAGTTGTTTTCTGCTAAGAAGAGTCACTATTGCGCTCCCATTGCCATACACAGTGCAAATAGCACTTGCGTCTGTTCCCAGCAAGTGCAGTGTATTGGACTGAAGAGAAGCTACTGTTCTTGTCAGTTTCCTAAGCAGAGTTGAACTAGATATGCCCCGTGTGTGTAGGAAGCACAGTTCTTTTGTTCTGAGCAAGCTCACTGTTCTGGCCCTATAGGAAACACAGGAGAGTAGAAGAGTGCTGTTTTCTCAAAAGCAGAGTGTGTTTCTTGTAAGGCGAGCTAGCGTTTGTTTCCCAGTCCTAAACGGAGTTGAATCCCATGCAGTTTCTGGGTCCTACGAGCAAGAGTTGTTTTTCTGCTAAGGAGAGTCACTATTGCGCTCCCATTGCCATACACAGTGCAAATTGCACTTGCGTCTGTTCCCAGCAAGTGCAGTGTATTGGACTGAAGAGAAGCTACTGTTCTTGTCAGTTTCCTAAGCAGAGTTGAACTAGATATGCCCCGTGAGTGTAGGAAGCACAGTTCTTTTGTTCTGAGCAAGCTCACTGTTCTGGCCCTATAGGAAACACAGGAGAGTAGAAGAGTGCTGTTTTCTCAAAAGCAGAGTGTGTTTCTTGTAAGGCGAGCTAGCGTTGTTTCCCAGTCCTAAACGGAGTTGAATCCCATGCAGTTTCTGGTCCTACGAGCAAGAGTTGTTTTCTGCTAAGAAGAGTCACTATTGCGCTCCCATTGCCATACACAGTGCAAATAGCACTTGCGTCTGTTCCCAGCAAGTGCAGTGTATTGGACTGAAGAGAAGCTACTGTTCTTGTCAGTTTCCTAAGCAGAGTTGAACTAGATATGCCCCGTGTGTGTAGGAAGCACAGTTCTTTTGTTCTGAGCAAGCTCACTGTTCTGGCCCTATAGGAAACACAGGAGAGTAGAAGAGTGCTGTTTTCTCAAAAGCAGAGTGTGTTTCTTGTAAGGCGAGCTAGCGTTTGTTTCCCAGTCCTAAACGGAGTTGAATCCCATGCAGTTTCTGGTCCTACGAGCAAGAGTGTGTTTTCTGCTAAGGAGAGTCACTATTGTGCTCCCATTGCCATACACAGTGCAAATAGCACTTGCGTCTGTTCCCAGCAAGTACAGTGTATTGGACTGAAGAGAAGCTACTGTTCTTGTCAGTTTCCTAAGCAGAGTTGAACTAGATATGCCCCGTGTGTGTAGGAAGCACAGTTCTTTTGTTCTGAGCAAGCTCACTGTTCTGGCCCTATAGGAAACACAGGAGAGTAGAAGAGTGCTGTTTTCTCAAAAGCAAGAGTGTGTTTCTTGTAAGGCGAGCTAGCGTTTGTTTCCCAGTCCTAAACGGAGTTGAATCCCATGCCAGTTTCTGGTCCTACGAGCAAGAGTTGTTTTCTGCTAAGAAGAGTCACTATTGCGCTCCCATTGCCATACACAGTGCAAATAGCACTTGCGTCTGTTCCAGCAAGTGCAGTGTATTGGACTGAAGAGAAGCTACTTTCTTGTCAGTTTCCTAAGCAGAGTTGAACTAGATATGCCCCGTGTGTGTAGGAAGCACAGTTCTTTAGTTCTGAGCAAGCTCACTGTTCTGGCCTCTATACGAAACACAGGAGAGTAGAAGAGTGCTGTTTTCTCAAAAGCAGAGGGTGTTTCTTGTAAGGCGAGCTAGCGTTTGTTTCCCAGTCTAAACGGAGTTGAATCCCATGCAGTTTCTGGTCCTACGAGCAAGAGTTGTTTTCTGCTAAGAAGAGTCACTATTGCGCTCCCTTTTCCATACACAGTGCAAATAGCACTTGCGTCTGTTCCCAGCAAGTGCAGTGTATTGGACTGAAGAGAAGCTACTGTTCTTGTCAGTTTCCTAAGCAGAGTTGAACTAGATATGCCCCGTGTGTGTAGGAAGCACAGTTCTTTTGTTCTGAGCAACCTCACTGTTCTGGCCCTATAGGAAACACAGGAGAGTAGAAGAGTGCTGTTTTCTCAAAAGCAGAGTGTGTTTTCTTGTAAGGCAAGCTAGCGTTTGTTTCCCAGTCCTAAACGGAGTTGAATCCCATGCAGTTTCTGGTCCTACGAGCAAGAGTTGTTTTCTGCTAAGAAGAGTCACTATTGCGCTCCCATTGCCATACACAGTGCAAATAGCACTTGCGTCTGTTCCCAGCCAGTGCAGTGTATTGGACTGAAGAGAAGCTACTGTTCTTGTCAGTTTCCTAAGCAGAGTTGAACTAGATATGCCCCGTGCGTGTAGGAAGCACAGTTCTTTTGTTCTGAGCAAGCTCACTGTTCTGGCCCTATAGGAAACACAGGAGAGTAGAAGAGTGCTGTTTTCTCAAAAGCAGAGTGTGTTTCTTGTAAGGCGAGCTAGCGTTTGTTTCCCAGTCCTAAACGGAGTTGAATCCCATGCAGTTTCTGGTCCTATGAGCAAGAGTTGTTTTCTGCTAAGAAGAGTCACTATTGCGGTTCCCATTGCCATACACAGTGCAAATAGCACTTGCGTCTGTTCCCAGCAAGTGCAGTGTATTGGACTGAAGAGAAGCTACTGTTCTTGTCAGTTTCCTAAGCAGAGTTGAACTAGATATGCCCCGTGCGTGTAGGAAGCACAGTTCTTTTGTTCTGAGCAAGCTCACTGTTCTGGCCCTATAGGAAACACAGGAGAGTAGAAGAGTGCTGTTTTCTCAAAAGCAGAGTGTGTTTCTTGTAAGGCGAGCTAGCGTTTGTTTCCCAGTCCTAAACGGAGTTGAATCCCATGCAGTTTCTGGTCCTACGAGCAAGAGTTGTTTTCTGCTAAGAAGAGTCACTATTGCGCTCCCATTGCCATACACAGTGCAAATAGCACTTGCGTCTGTTCCCAGCAAGTGCAGTGTATTGGACTGAAGAGAAGCTACTGTTCTTGTCAGTTTCCTAAGCAGAGTTGAACTAGATATGCCCCGTGTGTGTAGGAAGCACAGTTCTTTTGTTCTGAGCAAGCTCACTGTTCTGGCCCTATAGGAAACACAGGAGAGTAGAAGAGTGCTGTTTTCTCAAAAGCAGAGTGTGTTTCTTGTAAGGCGAGCTAGCGTTTGTTTCCCAGTCCTAAACGGAGTTGAATCCCATGCAGTTTCTGGTCCTACGAACAAGAGTTGTTTTCTGCTAAGGAGAGTCACTATTGCGCTCCCATTGCCATACACAGTGCAAATAGCACTTGCGTCTGTTCCCAGCAAGTACAGTGTATTGGACTGAAGAGAAGCTACTGTTCTTGTCAGTTTCCTAAGCAGAGTTGAACTAGATATGCCCCGTGTGTGTAGGAAGCACAGTTCTTTTGTTCTGAGCAAGCTCACTGTTCTGGCCCTATAGGAAACACAGGAGAGTAGAAGAGTGCTGTTTTCTCAAAAGCAGAGTGTGTTTCTTGTAAGGCGAGCTAGCGTTTGTTTCCCAGTCCTAAACGGAGTTGAATCCCATGCAGTTTCTGGTCCCTACGAGCAAGAGGTTGTTTTCTGCTAAGAAGAGTCACTATTGTGCTCCCATTGCCGTACACAGTGCAAATAGCACTTGCGTCTGTTCCCAGCAAGTGCAGTGTATTGGACTGAAGAGAAGCTACTGTTCTTGTCAGTTTCCTAAGCAGAGTTGAACTAGATATGCCCCGTGTGTGTAGGAAGCACAGTTCTTTTGTTCTGAGCAACCTCACTGTTCTGGCCCTATAGGAAACACAGGAGAGTAGAAGAGTGCTGTTTTCTCAAAAGCAGAGTGTGTTTCTTGTAAGGCGAGCTAGCGTTTGTTTCCCAGTCCTAAACGGGGTTGAATCCCATGCAGTTTCTGTCCTACGAGCAAGAGTTGTTTTCTGCTAAGAAGAGTCACTATTGCGCTCCCATTGCCATACACAGTGCAAATAGCACTTGCGTCTGTTCCCAGCAAGTGCAGTGTATTGGACTGAAGAGAAGCTACTGTTCTTGTCAGTTTCCTAAGCAGAGTTGAACTAGATATGCCCCGGTGTGTGTAGGAAGCACAGTTCTTTAGTTCCTGAGCAAGTCTCACTGTTCTGGCCCTATACGAAACACAGGAGAGTAGAAGAGTGCTGTTTTCTCAAAAGCAGAGGGTTTTCTTGTAAGGCGAGCTAGCGTTTGTTTCCCAGTCCTAAACGGAGTTGAATCCCATGCAGTTTCTGGTCCTACGAGCAGAGTTGTTTTCTGCTAAGAAGAGTCACTATTGCGCTCCCTTTTCCATACACAGTGCAAATAGCACTTGCGTCTGTTCCCAGCAAGTGCAGTGTATTGGACTGAAGAGAAGCTACTGTTCTTGTCAGTTTCCTAAGCAGAGTTGAACTAGATATGCCCCGTGTGTGTAGGAAGCACAGTTCTTTTGTTCTGAGCAACCTCACTGTTCTGGCCCTATAGGAAACACAGGAGAGTAGAAGAGTGCTGTTTTCTCAAAAGCAGAGTGTGTTTCTTGTAAGGCGAGCTAGCGTTTGTTTCCCAGTCCTAAACGGAGTGTTGAATCCCATGCAGTTTCTGGTCCTACGAGCAAGAGTTGTTTTCTGCTAAGAAGAGTCACTATTGCGCTCCCATTGCCATACACAGTGCAAATAGCACTTGCGTCTGTTCCCAGCCAGTGCAGTGTATTGGACTGAAGAGAAGCTACTGTTCTTGTCAGTTTCCTAAGCAGAGTTGAACTAGATATGCCCCGTGCGTGTAGGAAGCACAGTTCTTTTGTTCTGAGCAAGCTCACTGTTCTGGCCCTATAGGAAACACAGGAGAGTAGAAGAGTGCTGTTTTCTCAAAAGCAGAGTGTGTTTCTTGTAAGGCGAGCTAGCGTTTGTTTCCAGTCCTAAACGGAGTTGAATCCCATGCAGTTTCTGGTCCTACGAGCAAGAGTTGTTTTCTGCTAAGAAGAGTCACTATTGCGCTCCCATTGCCATACACAGTGCAAATAGCACTTGCGTCTGTTTCCAGCAAGTGCAGTGTATTGGACTGAAGAGAAGCTACTGTTCTTGTCAGTTTCCTAAGCAGAGTTGAACTAGATATGCCCCGTGTGTGTAGGAAGCACAGTTCTTTTGTTCTGAGCAAGCTCACTGTTCTGGCCCTATAGAAACACAGGAGAGTAGAAGAGTGCTGTTTTCTCAAAAGCAGAGTGTGTTTCTTGTAAGGCGAGCTAGCGTTTGTTTCCCAGTCCTAAACGGAGTTGAATCCCATGCAGTTTCTGGTCCTACGAGCAAGAGTTGTTTTCTGCTAAGGAGAGTCCACTATTGCGCTCCCATTGCCATACACAGTGCAAATAGCACTTGCGTCTGTTCCCAGCAAGTGCAGTGTATTGGACTGAAGAGAAGCTACTGTTCTTGTCAGTTTCCTAAGCAGAGTTGAACTAGATATGCCCCGTGTGTGTAGGAAGCACAGTTCTTTTGTTCTGAGCAAGCTCACTGTTCTGGCCCTATAGGAAACACAGGAGAGTAGAAGAGTGCTGTTTTCTCAAAAGCAGAGTGTGTTTCTTGTAAGGCGAGCTAGCGTTTGTTTCCCAGTCCTAAACGGAGTTGAATCCCATGCAGTTTCTGGTCCTACGAGCAAGACTTGTTTTCTGCTAAGAAGAGTCACTATTGCGCTCCCTATTGCCATACACAGTGCAAATAGCACTTGCGTCTGTTCCCAGCAAGTGCAGTGTATTGGACTGAAGAGAAGCTACTGTTCTTGTCAGTTTCCTAAGCAGAGTTGAACTAGATATGCCCCGTGTGTGTAGGAAGCACAGTTCTTTTGTTCTGAGCAAGCTCACTGTTCTGGCCCTATAGGAAACACAGGAGAGTAGAAGAGTGCTGTTTTCTCAAAAGCAGAGTGTGTTTCTTGTAAGGCGAGCTAGCGTTTGTTTCCCAGTCCTAAACGGAGTTGAAATCCCATCGCAGTTTCTGGTCCTACGAGCAAGAGTTGTTTTCTGCTAAGAAGAGTCACTATTGCGCTCCCATTGCCATACACAGTGCAAATAGCACTTGCGTCTGTTCCCAGCAAGTGCAGTGTATTGGACTGAAGAGAAGCTACTGTTCTTGTCAGTTTCCTAAGCAGAGTTGAACTAGATATGCCCCGTGCGTGTAGGAAGCACAGTTCTTTTGTTCTGAGCAAGCTCACTGTTCTGGCCCTATAGGAAACACAGGAGAGTAGAAGAGTGCTGTTTTCTCAAAAGCAGAGTGTGTTTCTTGTAAGGCGAGCTAGCGTTTGTTTCCCAGTCCTAAACGGAGTTGAATCCCATGCAGTTTCTGGTCCTACGAGCAAGAGTTGTTTTCTGCTAAGGAGAGGTCACTATTGCGCTCCCATTGCCATACACAGTGCAAATAGCACTTGCGTCTGTTCCCAGCAAGTACAGTGTATGGACTGAAGAGAAGCTACTGTTCTTGTCAGTTTCCTAAGCAGAGTTGAACTAGATATGCCCCGTGTGTGTAGGAAGCACAGTTCTTTTGTTCTGAGCAAGCTCACTGTTCTGGCCCTATAGGAAACACAGGAGAGTAGAAGAGTGCTGTTTTCTCAAAAGCAGAGTGTGTTTCTTGTAAGGCGAGCTAGCGTTTGTTTCCCAGTCCTAAACGGAGTTGAATCCCATGCAGTTTCTGGTCCTACGAGCAAGAGTTGTTTTCTGCTAAGAAGAGTCACTATTGCGCTCCCATTGCCATTCACAGTGCAAATAGCACTTGCGTCTGTTCCCGAGCAAGTGCAGTGTATTGGACTGAAGAGAAGCTACTGTTCTTGTCAGTTCCTAAGCAGAGTTGAACTAGATATGCCCCGTGTGTGTAGGAAGCACAGTTCTTTTGTTCTGAGCAAGCTCACTGTTCTGGCCCTATAGGAAACACAGGAGAGTAGAAGAGTGCTGTTTTTCTCAAAAGCAGAGTGTGTTTCTTGTAAGGCGAGCTAGTGTTTGTTTCCCAGTCCTAAACGGACGTTGAATCCCATGCAGTTTCTGGTCCTACGAGCAAGAGTTGTTTTCTGCTAAGAAGAGTCACTATTGCGCTCCCTTTGCCATACACAGTGCAAATAGCACTTGCGTCTGTTCCCAGCAAGTGCAGTGTATTGGACTGAAGAGAAAGTTCTACTGTTCTTGTCAGTTTCCTAAGCAGAGTTGAACTAGATATGCCCCGTGTGTGTAGGAAGCACAGTTCTTTTGTTCTGAGCAAGCTCACTGTTCTGGCCCTATAGGAAACACAGGAGAGTAGAAGAGTGCTGTTTTCTCAAAAGCAGAGTGTGTTTCTTGTAAGGCGAGCTAGCGTTTGTTTCCCAGTCCTAAACGGAGTTGAATCCATGCAGTTTCTGGTCCTATGAGCAAGAGTTGTTTTCTGCTAAGAAGAGTCACTATTGCGCTCCCATTGCCATACACAGTGCAAATAGCACTTGCGTCTGTTCCCAGCCAGTGCAGTGTATTGGACTGAAGAGAAGCTACTGTTCTTGTCAGTTTCCTAAGCAGAGTTGAACTAGATATGCCCCGTGAGTGTAGGAAGCACAGTTCTTTTGTTCTGAGCAAGCTCACTGTTCTGGCCCTATAGGAAACACAGGAGAGTAGAAGAGTGCTGTTTTCTCAAAAGCAGAGTGTGTTTCTTGTAAGGCGAGCTAGCGTTTGTTTCCCAGTCCTAAACGGAGTTGAATCCCATGCAGTTTCTGGTCCTACGATCAAGAGTTGTTTTCTGCTAAGAAGAGTCACTATTGCGCTCCCATTGCCATACACAGTGCAAATAGCACTTGCGTCTGTTCCCAGCAAGTGCAGTGTATTGGACTGAAGAGAAGCTACTGTTCTTGTCAGTTTCCTAAGCAGAGTTGAACTAGATATGCCCCGTGTGTGTAGGAAGCACAGTTCTTTTGTTCTGAGCAAGCTCACTGTTCTGGCCCTATAGGGAAACACAGGAGAGTAGAAGAGTGCTGTTTTCTCAAAAGCAGAGTGTGTTTCTTGTAAGGCGAGCTAGCGTTTGTTTCCCAGTCCTAAACGGAGTTGAATCCCATGCAGTTTCTGGTCCTACGAGCAAGAGTTGTTTTCTGCTAAGGAGAGTCACTATTGCGCTCCCATTGCCATACACAGTGCAAATAGCACTTGCGTCTGTTCCCAGCAAGTGCAGTGTATTGGACTGAAGAGAAGCTACTGTTCTTGTCAGTTTCCTAAGCAGAGTTGAACTAGATATGCCCCGTGTGTGTAGGAAGCACAGTTCTTTTGTTCTGAGCAAGCTCACTGTTCTGGCCCTATAGGAAACACAGGAGAGTAGAAGAGTGCTGTTTTCTCAAAAGCAGAGTGTGTTTCTTGTAAGGCGAGCTAGCGTTTGTTTCCCAGTCCTAAACGGAGTTGAATCCCATGCAGTTTCTGGTCCTACGAGCAAGAGTTGGTTTTCTGCTAAGGAGAGTCACTATTGTGCTCCCATTGCCATACACAGTGCAAATAGCACTTGCGTCTGTTCCCAGCAAGTACAGTGTATTGGACTGAAGAGAAGCTACTGTTCTTGTCAGTTTCCTAAGCAGAGTTGAACTAGATATGCCCCGGTGTGTGTAGGAAGCACAGTTCTTTTGTTCTGAGCAAGCTCACTGTTCTGGCCCTATAGGAAACACAG
>NW_026738082.1:0-25827 GCF_949786415.1 Peromyscus eremicus
AGTTTCTTTGGGTTCTGAGCAAGCTCACTGTTCTGGCCCTATAGGAAACACAGGAGAGTAGAAGAGTGCTGTTTTCTCAAAAGCAGAGTGTGTTTCTTGCAAGGCGAGCTAGCTTTTGTTTCCCAGTCCTAAACGGAGTTGAATCCCATGCAGTTTCTGGTCCTACGAGCAAGAGTTGTTTTCTGCTAAGAAGAGTCACTATTGCGCTCCCATTGCCATACACTAGTGCAAATAGCACTCGCGTTTGTTCCCAGCAAGTACAGTGTATTGGACTGAAGAGAAGCTACTGTTCTGGTCAGTTTCCTAAGCAGAGTTGAACTAGATATGCCCCGTGTGTGTAGGAAGCACAGTTCTTTTGTTCTGAGCAAGCTCACTGTTCTGGCCCTATAGGAAAACACAGGAGAGTAGAAGAGTGCTGTTTTCTCAAAAGCAGAGTGTGTTTCTTGCAAGGCAAGCTAGCGTTTGTTTCCCAGTCCTAAACGGAGTAGAATCCCATGCAGTTTCTGCTCCTACGAGCAAAAGAGTTGTTTTCTGCTAAGAAGAGTCACTATTGCGCTCGCCATTGCCATACACAGTGCAAATAGCACTCGCGTCTGTTCCCAGCAAGTACACTGTATTGGACTGAAGAGAAGCTACTGTTCTGTCAGTTTCCTAAGCAGAGTTGAACTAGATATGCCCCGTGTGTGTAGGAAGCACAGTTCTTTTGTTCTGAGCAAGCTCACTGTTCTGGCCCTATAGGAAACACAGGAGAGTAGAAGAGTGCTGTTTTCTCAAAAGCAGAGTGTGTTTCTTGCAAGGCGAGCTAGCGTTTGTTTCCCAGTCCTAAACGGAGTTGAATCCCATGCAGTTTCTGGTCCTACGAGCAAGAGTTGTTTTCTGCTAAGAAGAGTCACTATTGCGCTCCCATTGCCATACACAGTGCAAATAGCACTCGCGTCTGTGTCCCAGCAAGTACAGTGTATTGGACTGAAGAGAAGCTACTGTTCTTGTCAGTTTCCTAAGCAGAGTTGAACTAGATATGCCCCGTGTGTGTAGGAAGCACAGTTCTTTTGTTCTGAGCAAGCGCACTGTTCTGGCCCTATAGGAAACACAGGAGAGTAGAAGAGTGCTGTTTTCTCAAAAGCAGAGTGTGGTTTCCTTGCAAGGCGAGCTAGCGTTTGTTTCCCAGCTCCTAACGGAGTAGAATCCCATGCAGTTTCTGGTCCTACGAGCAAGAGTTGTTTTTCTGCTAAGAAGAGTCACTATTGCGCTCCCATTGCCATACACAGTGCAAATAGCACTCGCGTCTGTTCCCAGCAAGTACAGTGTATTGGACTGAAGAGAAGCTACTGGTTCTTGTCAGTTTCCTAAGCAGAGTTGAACTAGATACGCCCCGTGTGTGTAGGAAGCACAGTTCTTTTGTTCTGAGCAAGCTCACTGTTCTGGCCCTATAGGAAACACAGGAGCAGTAGAAGAGTGCTGTTTTCTCAAAAGCAGAGTGTGTTTCTTGCAAGGCGAGCTAGCGTTTGTTTCCAGTCCTAACACGGAGTTGAATCCCATGCAGTTTCTGGTCCTACGAGCAAGAGTTGTTTTCTGCTAAGAAGAAGTCACTATTGCGCTCCCATTGCCATACACAGTGCAAATAGCACTCGCGTCTGTTCCCAGCAAGTACAGTGTATTGGACTGAAGAGAAGCTACTGTTCTGGTCAGTTTTCCTATGCAGAGTTGAACTAGATATGCCCCGTGTGTGTAGGAAGCACAGTTCTTTTGTTCTGAGCAAGCTCACTGTTCTGGCCCTATAGGAAACACAGGAGAGTAGAAGAGTGCTGTTTTCTCAAAGCAGAGTGTGTTTCTTGCAAGGCGAGCTAGCGTTTGTTTCCCAGTCCTAAACGGAGTAGAATCCCATGCAGTTTCTGGTCCTACGACGCAAGAGTTGTTTTCTGCTAAGAAGAGTCACTATTGCGCTCCCATTGCCATACACAGTGCAAATAGCACTCGCGTCTGTTCCCAGCAAGTACAGTGTATTGGACTGAAGAGAAGCTACTGTTCTTGTCAGTTTCCTAAGCAGAGTTGAACTAGATATGCCCCGTGTGTGTAGGAAGCACAGTTCTTTTGTTCTGAGCAAGCTCACTGTTCTGGCCCTATAGGAAACACAGGAGAGTAGAGAGTGCTGTTTTCTCAAAAGCAGAGTGTGTTTCTTGCAAGGCGAGCTAGCGTTTGTTTCCCAGTCCTAAACGGAGTTGAATCCCATGCAGTTTCTGGTCCTACGAGGCAAGAGTTGTTTTCTGCTAAGAAGAGTCACTATTGCGCTCCCATTGCCATACACAGTGCAAATAGCACTCGCGTCTGTTCCAGCAAGTACAGTGTATTGGACTGAAATGAAGCTACTGTTCTGGTCAGTTTCCTAAGCAGAGTTGAACTAGATATGCCCCGTGTGTGTAGGAAGCACAGTTCTTTTGATCTGAGCAAGCTCACTGTTCTGGCCCTATGGGAAACACAGGAGAGTAGAAGAGTGCTGTTTTCTCAAAAGCAGAGTGTGTTTCTTGCAAGGCGAGCTAGTGTTTGTTTCCCAGTCCTAAACGGAGTTGAATCCCATGCAGTTTCTGGTCCTACGAGCAAGAGTTGTTTTCTGCTAAGAAGAGTCACTATTGCGCTCCCATTGCCATACACAGTGCAAATAGCACTCGCGTCTGTTCCCAGCAAGTACAGTGTATTGGACTGAAGAGAAGCTACTTTTCTGGTCAGTTTCCTAAGCAGAGTTGAACTAGATATGCCCCGTGTGTGTAGGAAGCACAGTTCTTTTGTTCTGAGCAAGCTCACTGTTCTGGCCCTATAGGAAACACAGGAGAGTAGAAGAGTGCTGTTTTCTCAAAAGCAGAGTGTGTTTCTTGCAAGGCGAGCTAGCGTTTCTTTCCCACTCCTAAACGGAGTAGAATCCCATGCAGTTTCTGGTCCTACGAGCAAGAGTTGTTTTCTGCTAAGAAGAGTCACTATTGCGCTCCCATTGCCATACACAGTGCAAATAGCACTCGCGTCTGTTCCCAGCAAGTACAGTGTATTGGACTGAAGAGAAGCTACTGTTCTGGTCAGTTTCCTAAGCAGAGTTGAACTAGATATGCCCCGTGTGTGTAGGAAGCACAGTTCTTTTGTTCTGAGCAAGCTCACTGTTCTGGCCCTATAGGAAACACAGGAGAGTAGAAGAGTGCTGTTTTCTCAAAAGCAGAGTGTGTTTCTTGCAAGGCAAGCTAGCGTTTGTTTTCCAGTCCTAAACGGAGTAGAATCCCATGCAGTTTCTGCTCCTACGAGCAAGAGTTGTTTTCTGCTAAGAAGAGTCACTATTGCGCTCCCATTGCCATACACAGTGCAAATAGCACTCGCGTCTGTTCCCAGAAAGTACACTGTATTGGACTGAAGAGAAGCTACTGTTCTTGTCAGTTTCCTAAGCAGAGTTGAACTAGATATGCCCCGTGTGTGTAGGAAGCACAGTTCTTTTGTTCTGAGCAAGCTCACTGTTCTGGCCCTATAGGAAACACAGGAGAGTAGAAGAGTGCTGTTTTCTCAAAAGCAGAGTGTGTTTCTTGCAAGGCGAGCTAGCGTTTGTTTCCCAGTCCTAAACGGAGTTGAATCCCATGCAGTTTCTGGTCCTACGAGCAAGAGTTGTTTTCTGCTAAGAAGAGTCACTATTGCGCTCCCATTGCCATACACAGTGCAAATAGCACTCGCGTCTGTTCCCAGCAAGTACAGTGTATTGGACTGAAGAGAAGCTACTGTTCTTGTCAGTTTCCTAAGCAGAGTTGAACTAGATATGCCCCGTGTGTGTAGGAAGCACAGTTCTTTTGTTCTGAGCAAGCGCACTGTTCTGGCCCTATAGGAAACACAGGAGAGTAGAAGAGTGCTGTTTTCTCAAAAGCAGAGTGTGTTTCTTGCAAGGCGAGCTAGCGTTTGTTTCCCAGTCCTAAACGGAGTAGAATCCCATGCAGTTTCTGGTCCTACGAGCAAGAGTTGTTTTCTGCTAAGAAGAGTCACTATTGCGCTCCCATTGCCATACACAGTGCAAATAGCACTCGCGTCTGTTCCCAGCAAGTACAGTGTATTGGACTGAAGAGAAGCTACTGTTCTTGTCAGTTTCCTAAGCAGAGTTGAACTAGATACGCCCCGTGTGTGTAGGAAGCACAGTTCTTTTGTTCTGAGCAAGCTCACTGTTCTGGCCCTATAGGAAACACAGGAGAGTAGAAGAGTGCTGTTTTCTCAAAAGCAGAGTGTGTTTCTTGCAAGGCGAGCTAGCGTTTGTTTCCCAGTCCTAAACGGAGTTGAATCCCATGCAGTTTCTGGTCCTACGAGCAAGAGTTGTTTTCTGCTAAGAAGAGTCACTATTGCGCTCCCATTGCCATACACAGTGCAAATAGCACTCGCGTCTGTTCCCAGCAAGTACAGTGTATTGGACTGAAGAGAAGCTACTGTTCTGGTCAGTTTCCTATGCAGAGTTGAACTAGATATGCCCCGTGTGTGTAGGAAGCACAGTTCTTTTGTTCTGAGCAAGCTCACTGTTCTGGCCCTATAGGAAACACAGGAGAGTAGAAGAGTGCTGTTTTCTCAAAAGCAGAGTGTGTTTCTTGCAAGGCGAGCTAGCGTTTGTTTCCCAGTCCTAAACGGAGTAGAATCCCATGCAGTTTCTGGTCCTACGAGCAAGAGTTGTTTTCTGCTAAGAAGAGTCACTATTGCGCTCCCATTGCCATACACAGTGCAAATAGCACTCGCGTCTGTTCCCAGCAAGTACAGTGTATTGGACTGAAGAGAAGCTACTGTTCTTGTCAGTTTCCTAAGCAGAGTTGAACTAGATATGCCCCGTGTGTGTAGGAAGCACAGTTCTTTTGTTCTGAGCAAGCTCACTGTTCTGGCCCTATAGGAAACACAGGAGAGTAGAAGAGTGCTGTTTTCTCAAAAGCAGAGTGTGTTTCTTGCAAGGCGAGCTAGCGTTTGTTTCCCAGTCCTAAACGGAGTTGAATCCCATGCAGTTTCTGGTCCTACGAGCAAGAGTTGTTTTCTGCTAAGAAGAGTCACTATTGCGCTCCCATTGCCATACACAGTGCAAATAGCACTCGCGTCTGTTCCCAGCAAGTACAGTGTATTGGACTGAAATGAAGCTACTGTTCTGGTCAGTTTCCTAAGCAGAGTTGAACTAGATATGCCCCGTGTGTGTAGGAAGCACAGTTCTTTTGATCTGAGCAAGCTCACTGTTCTGGCCCTATGGGAAACACAGGAGAGTAGAAGAGTGCTGTTTTCTCAAAAGCAGAGTGTGTTTCTTGCAAGGCGAGCTAGCGTTTGTTTCCCAGTCCTAAACGGAGTTGAATCCCATGCATTTTCTGATCCTACGAGCAAGAGTTGTTTTCTGCTAAGAAGAGTCACTATTGCGCTCCCATTGCCATACACAGTGCAAATAGCACTCGCGTCTGTTCCCAGCAAGTACAGTGTATTGGACTGAAGAGAAGCTACTGTTCTGGTCAGTTTCCTAAGCAGAGTTGAACTAGATATGCCCCGTGTGTGTAGGAAGCACAGTTCTTTTGTTCTGAGCAAGCTCACTGTTCTGGCCCTATAGGAAACACAGGAGAGTAGAAGAGTGCTGTTTTCTCAAAAGCAGAGTGTGTTTCTTGCAAGGCGAGCTAGCGTTTGTTTCCCACCCCTAAACAGAGTAGAATCCCATGCAGTTTGTGCTCCTACGAGCAAGAGTTGTTTTCTGCTAAGAAGAGTCACTATTGCGCTCCCATTGCCATACACAGTGCAAATAGCACTCGCGTCTGTTCCCAGCAAGTACAGTGTATTGGACTGAAGAGAAGCTACTGTTCTGGTCAGTTTCCTAAGCAGAGTTGAACTAGATATGCCCCGTGTGTGTAGGAAGCACAGTTCTTTTGTTCTGAGCAAGCTCACTGTTCTGGCCCTATAGGAAACACAGGAGAGTAGAAGAGTGCTGTTTTCTCAAAAGCAGAGTGTGTTTCTTGCAAGGCGAGCTAGCGTTTGTTTCCCAGTCCTAAACGGAGTTGAATCCCATGCAGTTTCTGGTCCTACGAGCAAGAGTTGTTTTCTGCTAAGAAGAGTCACTATTGCGCTCCCATTGCCATACACAGTGCAAATAGCACTCGCGTCTGTTCCCAGCAAGTACAGTGTATTGGACTGAAGAGAAGCTACTGTTCTTGTCAGTTTCCTAAGCAGAGTTGAACTAGATATGCCCCGTGTGTGTAGGAAGCACAGTTCTTTTGTTCTGAGCAAGCGCACTGTTCTGGCCCTATAGGAAACACAGGAGAGTAGAAGAGTGCTGTTTTCTCAAAAGCAGAGTGTGTTTCTTGCAAGGCGAGCTAGCGTTTGTTTCCCAGTCCTAAACGGAGTAGAATCCCATGCAGTTTCTGGTCCTACGAGCAAGAGTTGTTTTCTGCTAAGAAGAGTCACTATTGCGCTCCCATTGCCATACACAGTGCAAATAGCACTCGCGTCTGTTCCCAGCAAGTACAGTGTATTGGACTGAAGAGAAGCTACTGTTCTTGTCAGTTTCCTAAGCAGAGTTGAACTAGATACGCCCCGTGTGTGTAGGAAGCACAGTTCTTTTGTTCTGAGCAAGCTCACTGTTCTGGCCCTATAGGAAACACAGGAGAGTAGAAGAGTGCTGTTTTCTCAAAAGCAGAGTGTGTTTCTTGCAAGGCGAGCTAGCGTTTGTTTCCCAGTCCTAAACGGAGTTGAATCCCATGCAGTTTCTGGTCCTACGAGCAAGAGTTGTTTTCTGCTAAGAAGAGTCACTATTGCGCTCCCATTGCCATACACAGTGCAAATAGCACTCGCGTCTGTTCCCAGCAAGTACAGTGTATTGGACTGAAGAGAAGCTACTGTTCTGGTCAGTTTCCTATGCAGAGTTGAACTAGATATGCCCCGTGTGTGTAGGAAGCACAGTTCTTTTGTTCTGAGCAAGCTCACTGTTCTGGCCCTATAGGAAACACAGGAGAGTAGAAGAGTGCTGTTTTCTCAAAAGCAGAGTGTGTTTCTTGCAAGGCGAGCTAGCGTTTGTTTCCCAGTCCTAAACGGAGTAGAATCCCATGCAGTTTCTGGTCCTACGAGCAAGAGTTGTTTTCTGCTAAGAAGAGTCACTATTGCGCTCCCATTGCCATACACAGTGCAAATAGCACTCGCGTCTGTTCCCAGCAAGTACAGTGTATTGGACTGAAGAGAAGCTACTGTTCTTGTCAGTTTCCTAAGCAGAGTTGAACTAGATATGCCCCGTGTGTGTAGGAAGCACAGTTCTTTTGTTCTGAGCAAGCTCACTGTTCTGGCCCTATAGGAAACACAAAAGAGTAGAAGAGTGCTGTTTTCTCAAAAGCAGAGTGTGTTTCTTGCAAGGCGAGCTAGCGTTTGTTTCCCAGTCCTAAACGGAGTTGAATCCCATGCAGTTTCTGGTCCTACGAGCAAGAGTTGTTTTCTGCTAAGAAGAGTCACTATTGCGCTCCCATTGCCATACACAGTGCAAATAGCACTCGCGTCTGTTCCCAGCAAGTACAGTGTATTGGACTGAAATGAAGCTACTGTTCTGGTCAGTTTCCTAAGCAGAGTTGAACTAGATATGCCCCGTGTGTGTAGGAAGCACAGTTCTTTTGATCTGAGCAAGCTCACTGTTCTGGCCCTATGGGAAACACAGGAGAGTAGAAGAGTGCTGTTTTCTCAAAAGCAGAGTGTGTTTCTTGCAAGGCGAGCTAGCGTTTGTTTCCCAGTCCTAAACGGAGTTGAATCCCATGCATTTTCTGATCCTACGAGCAAGAGTTGTTTTCTGCTAAGAAGAGTCACTATTGCGCTCCCATTGCCATACACAGTGCAAATAGCACTCGCGTCTGTTCCCAGCAAGTACAGTGTATTGGACTGAAGAGAAGCTACTGTTCTGGTCAGTTTCCTAAGCAGAGTTGAACTAGATATGCCCCGTGTGTGTAGGAAGCACAGTTCTTTTGTTCTGAGCAAGCTCACTGTTCTGGCCCTATAGGAAACACAGGAGAGTAGAAGAGTGCTGTTTTCTCAAAAGCAGAGTGTGTTTCTTGCAAGGCGAGCTAGCGTTTGTTTCCCACTCCTAAACAGAGTAGAATCCCATGCAGTTTGTGCTCCTACGAGCAAGAGTTGTTTTCTGCTAAGAAGAGTCACTATTGCGCTCCCATTGCCATACACAGTGCAAATAGCACTCGCGTCTGTTCCCAGCAAGTACAGTGTATTGGACTGAAGAGAAGCTACTGTTCTGGTCAGTTTCCTAAGCAGAGTTGAACTAGATATGCCCCGTGTGTGTAGGAAGCACAGTTCTTTTGTTCTGAGCAAGCTCACTGTTCTGGCCCTATAGGAAACACAGGAGAGTAGAAGAGTGCTGTTTTCTCAAAAGCAGAGTGTGTTTCTTGCAAGGCGAGCTAGCGTTTGTTTCCCAGTCCTAAACGGAGTTGAATCCCATGCAGTTTCTGGTCCTACGAGCAAGAGTTGTTTTCTGCTAAGAAGAGTCACTATTGCGCTCCCATTGCCATACACAGTGCAAATAGCACTCGCGTCTGTTCCCAGCAAGTACAGTGTATTGGACTGAAGAGAAGCTACTGTTCTGGTCAGTTTCCTAAGCAGAGTTGAACTAGATATGCCCCGTGTGTGTAGGAAGCACAGTTCTTTTGTTCTGAGCAAGCTCACTGTTCTGGCCCTATAGGAAACACAGGAGAGTAGAAGAGTGCTGTTTTCTCAAAAGCAGAGTGTGTTTCTTGCAAGGCGAGCTAGCGTTTGTTTCCCAGTCCTAAACGGAGTTGAATCCCATGCAGTTTCTGGTCCTACGAGCAAGAGTTGTTTTCTGCTAAGAAGAGTCACTATTGCGCTCCCATTGCCATACACAGTGCAAATAGCACTCGCGTCTGTTCCCAGCAAGTACAGTGTATTGGAATGAAGAGAAGCTACTGTTCTGGTCAGTTTCCTAAGCAGAGTTGAACTAGATATGCCCCGTGTGTGTAGGAAGCACAGTTCTTTTGTTCTGAGCAAGCTCACTGTTCTGGCCCTATAGGAAACACAGGAGAGTAGAAGAGTGCTGTTTTCTCAAAAGCAGAGTGTGTTTCTTGCAAGGCGAGCTAGCGTTTGTTTCCCAGTCCTAAACGGAGTTGAATCCCATGCAGTTTCTGGTCCTACGAGCAAGAGTTGTTTTCTGCTAAGAAGAGTCACTATTGCGCTCCCATTGCCATACACAGTGCAAATAGCACTCGCGTCTGTTCCCAGCAAGTACAGTGTATTGGACTGAAGAGAAGCTACTGTTCTTGTCAGTTTCCTAAGCAGAGTTGAACTAGATATGCCCCGTGTGTGTAGGAAGCACAGTTCTTTTGTTCTGAGCAAGCTCACTGTTCTGGCCCTATAGGAAACACAGGAGAGTAGAAGAGTGCTGTTTTCTCAAAAGCAGAGTGTGTTTTTTGCAAGGCGAGCTAGCGTTTGTTTCCCAGTCCTAAACGGAGTTGAATCCCATGCAGATTCTGGTCCTACGAGCAAGAGTTGTTTTCTGCTAAGAAGAGTCACTATTGCGCTCCCATTGCCATACACAGTGCAAATAGCACTCGCGTCTGTTCCCAGCAAGTACAGTGTATTGGACTGAAGAGAAGCTACTGTTCTGGTCAGTTTCCTATGCAGAGTTGAACTAGATATGCCCCGTGTGTGTAGGAAGCACAGTTCTTTTGTTCTGAGCAAGCTCACTGTTCTGGCCCTATAGGAAACACAGGAGAGTAGAAGAGTGCTGTTTTCTCAAAAGCAGAGTGTGTTTCTTGCAAGGCGAGCTAGCGTTTGTTTCCCACTCCTAAACGGAGTAGAATCCCATGCAATTTCTGGTCCTACGAGCAAGAGTTGTTTTCTGCTAAGAAGAGTCACTATTGCGCTCCCATTGCCATACACAGTGCAAATAGCACTCGCGTCTGTTCCCAGCAAGTACAGTGTATTGTACTGAAGAGAAGCTACTGTTCTGGTCAGTTTCCTAAGCAGTGTTGAACTAGATATGCCCCGTGTGTGTAGGAAGCACAGTTCTTTGGTTCTGAGCAAGCTCACTGTTCTGGCCCTATAGGAAACACAGGAGAGTAGAAGAGTGCTGTTTTCTCAAAAGCAGAGTGTGTTTCTTGCAAGGCGAGCTAGCGTTTGTTTCCCAGTCCTAAACGGAGTTGAATCCCATGCAGTTTCTGGTCCTACGAGCAAGAGTTGTTTTCTGCTAAGAAGAGTCACTATTGCACTCCCATTGCCATACACAGTGCAAATAGCACTCGCGTCTGTTCCCAGCAAGTACAGTGTATTGGACTGAAGAGAAGCTACTGTTCTGGTCAGTTTCCTAAGCAGAGTTGAACTAGATATGCCCCGTGTGTGTAGGAAGCACAGTTCTTTGGTTCTGAGCAAGCTCACTGTTCTGGCCCTATAGGAAACACAGGAGAGTAGAAGAGTGCTGTTTTCTCAAAAGCAGAGTGTGTTTCTTGCAAGGCGAGCTAGCGTTTGTTTCCCAGTCCTAAACGGAGTTGAATTCCATGCAGTTTCTGGTCCTACGAGCAAGAGTTGTTTTCTGCTAAGAAGAGTCACTATTGCGCTCCCATTGCCATACACAGTGCAAATAGCACTCGCGTCTGTTCCCAGCAAGTACAGTGTATTGGAATGAAGAGAAGCTACAGTTCTGGTCAGTTTCCTAAGCAGAGTTGAACTAGATATGCCCCGTGTGTGTAGGAAGCACAGTTCTTTTGTTCTGAGCAAGCTCACTGTTCTGGCCCTATAGGAAACACAGGAGAGTAGAAGAGTGCTGTTTTCTCAAAAGCAGAGTGTGTTTCTTGCAAGGCGAGCTAGCGTTTGTTTCCCAGTCCTAAACGGAGTTGAATCCCATGCAGATTCTGGTCCTACGAGCAAGAGTTGTTTTCTGCTAAGAAGAGTCACTATTGCGCTCCCATTGCCATACACAGTGCAAATAGCACTCGCGTCTGTTCCCAGCAAGTACAGTGTATTGGACTGAAGAGAAGCTACTGTTCTTGTCAGTTTCCTAAGCAGAGTTGAACTAGATATGCCCCGTGTGTGTAGGAAGCACAGTTCTTTTGTTCTGAGCAAGCTCACTGTTCTGGCCCTATAGGAAACACAGGAGAGTAGAAGAGTGCTGTTTTCTCAAAAGCAGAGTGTGTTTTTTGCAAGGCGAGCTAGCGTTTGTTTCCCAGTCCTAAAAGGAGTTGAATCCCATGCAGATTCTTGTCCTACGAGCAAGAGTTGTTTTCTGCTAAGAAGAGTCACTATTGCACTCCCATTGCCATACACAGTGCAAATAGCACTCGCGTCTGTTCCCAGCAAGTACAGTGTATTGGACTGAAGAGAAGCTACTGTTCTTGTCAGTTTCCTAAGCAGAGTTGAACTAGATATGCCCCGTGTGTGTAGGAAGCACAGTTCTTTTGTTCTGAGCAAGCTCACTGTTCTGGCCCTATAGGAAACACAGGAGAGTAGAAGAGTGCTCTTTTCTCAGAAGCAGAGTGTGTTTCTTGCAAGGCGAGCTAGCGTTTGTTTCCCAGTCCTAAACGGAGTTGAATCCCATGCAGTTTCTGGTCCTACGAGCAAGAGTTGTTTTCTGCTAAGAAGAGTCACTATTGCGCTCCCATTGCCATACACAGTGCAAATAGCACTCGCGTCTGTTCCCAGCAAGTACAGTGTATTGGACTGAAGAGAAGCTACTGTTCTGGTCAGTTTCCTAAGCAGAGTTGAACTAGATATGCCCCGTGTGTGTAGGAAGCACAGTTCTTTGGTTCTGAGCAAGCTCACTGTTCTGGCCCTATAGGAAACACAGGAGAGTAGAAGAGTGCTGTTTTCTCAAAAGCAGAGTGTGTTTCTTGCAAGGCGAGCTAGCGTTTGTTTCCCAGTCCTAAACGGAGTTGAATCCCATGCAGTTTCTGGTCCTACGAGCAAGAGTTGTTTTCTGCTAAGAAGAGTCACTATTGCGCTCCCATTGCCATACACAGTGCAAATAGCACTCGCGTCTGTTCCCAGCAAGTACAGTGTATTGGAATGAAGAGAAGCTACAGTTCTGGTCAGTTTCCTAAGCAGAGTTGAACTAGATATGCCCCGTGTGTGTAGGAAGCACAGTTCTTTTGTTCTGAGCAAGCTCACTGTTCTGGCCCTATAGGAAACACAGGAGAGTAGAAGAGTGCTGTTTTCTCAAAAGCAGAGTGTGTTTCTTGCAAGGCGAGCTAGCGTTTGTTTCCCAGTCCTAAACGGAGTTGAATCCCATGCAGATTCTGGTCCTACGAGCAAGAGTTGTTTTCTGCTAAGAAGAGTCACTATTGCGCTCCCATTGCCATACACAGTGCAAATAGCACTCGCGTCTGTTCCCAGCAAGTACAGTGTATTGGACTGAAGAGAAGCTACTGTTCTTGTCAGTTTCCTAAGCAGAGTTGAACTAGATATGCCCCGTGTGTGTAGGAAGCACAGTTCTTTTGTTCTGAGCAAGCTCACTGTTCTGGCCCTATAGGAAACACAGGAGAGTAGAAGAGTGCTGTTTTCTCAAAAGCAGAGTGTGTTTTTTGCAAGGCGAGCTAGCGTTTGTTTCCCAGTCCTAAAAGGAGTTGAATCCCATGCAGATTCTTGTCCTACGAGCAAGAGTTGTTTTCTGCTAAGAAGAGTCACTATTGCACTCCCATTGCCATACACAGTGCAAATAGCACTCGCGTCTGTTCCCAGCAAGTACAGTGTATTGGACTGAAGAGAAGCTACTGTTCTGGTCAGTTTCCTAAGCAGAGTTGAACTAGATATGGCCCGTGTGTGTAGGAAGCACAGTTTTTTTGTTCTGAGCAAGCTCACTGTTCTGGCCCTATAGGAAACACAGGAGAGTAGAAGAGTGCTGTTTTCTCAAAAGCAGAGTGTTTCTTGCAAGGCGAGCTAGCGTTTGTTTCCCAGTCCTAAACGGAGTTGAATCCCATGCAGTTTCTGGTCCTACGAGCAAGAGTTGTTTTCTGCTAAGAAGAGTCACTATTGCGCTCCCATTGCCATACACAGTGCAAATAGCACTCGCGTCTGTTCCCAGCAAGTACAGTGTATTGGACTGAAGAGAAGCTACTGTTCTTGTCAGTTTCCTAAGCAGAGTTGAACTAGATATGCCCCGTGTGTGTAGGAAGCACAGTTCTTTTGTTCTGAGCAAGCTCACTGTTCTGGCCCTATAGGAAACACAGGAGAGTAGAAGAGTGCTCTTTTCTCAGAAGCAGAGTGTGTTTCTTGCAAGGCAAGCTAGCGTTTGATTCCCAGTCCTAAACGGAGTAGAATCCCATGCAGATTCTGGTCCTACGAGCAAGAGTTGTTTTCTGCTAAGAAGAGTCACTATTGCGCTCCCATTGCCATACACAGTGCAAATAGCACTCGCGTCTGTTCCCAGCAAGTACAGTGTATTGGACTGAAGAGAAGCTACTGTTCTTGTCAGTTTTCTAAGCAGAGTTGAACTAGATATGCCCCGTGTGTGTAGGAAGCACAGTTCTTTTGTTCTGAGCAAGCTCACTGTTCTGGCCCTATAGGAAACACAGGAGAGTAGAAGAGTGCTGTTTTCTCAAAAGCAGAGTGTGTTTCTTGCAAGGCGAGCTAGCGTTTGTTTCCCAGTCCTAAACAGAGTAGAATCCCATGCAGTTTCTGGTCCTACGAGCAAGAGTTGTTTTCTGCTAAGAAGAGTCACTATTGCGCTCCCATTGCCATACACAGTGCAAATAGCACTCGCGTCTGTTCCCAGCAAGTACAGTGTATTGGACTGAAGAGAAGCTACTGTTCTGGTCATTTTCCTAAGCAGAGTTGAACTAGATATGCCCCGTGTGTGTAGGAAGCACAGTTCTTTTGTTCTGAGCAAGCTCACTGTTCTGGCCCTATAGGAAACACAGGAGAGTAGAAGAGTGCTGTTTTCTCAAAAGCAGAGTGTGTTTCTTGCAAGGCGAGCTAGCGTTTGTTTCCCAGTCCTAAACGGAGTTGAATCCCATGCAGTTTCTGGTCCTACGAGCAAGAGTTGTTTTCTGCTAAGAAGAGTCACTATTGCGCTCCCATTGCCATACACAGTGCAAATAGCACTCGCGTCTGTTCCCAGCAAGTACAGTGTATTGGACTGAAGAGAAGCTACTGTTCTTGTCAGTTTCCTAAGCAGAGTTGAACTAGATATGCCCCGTGTGTGTAGGAAGCACAGTTCTTTTGTTCTGAGCAAGCTCACTGTTCTGGCCCTATAGGAAACACAGGAGAGTAGAAGAGTGCTGTTTTCTCAAAAGCAGAGTGTGTTTTTTGCAAGGCGAGCTAGCGTTTGTTTCCCAGTCCTAAAAGGAGTTGAATCCCATGCAGATTCTTGTCCTACGAGCAAGAGTTGTTTTCTGCTAAGAAGAGTCACTATTGCACTCCCATTGCCATACACAGTGCAAATAGCACTCGCGTCTGTTCCCAGCAAGTACAGTGTATTGGACTGAAGAGAAGCTACTGTTCTGGTCAGTTTCCTAAGCAGAGTTGAACTAGATATGGCCCGTGTGTGTAGGAAGCACAGTTTTTTTGTTCTGAGCAAGCTCACTGTTCTGGCCCTATAGGAAACACAGGAGAGTAGAAGAGTGCTGTTTTCTCAAAAGCAGAGTGTTTCTTGCAAGGCGAGCTAGCGTTTGTTTCCCAGTCCTAAACGGAGTTGAATCCCATGCAGTTTCTGGTCCTACGAGCAAGAGTTGTTTTCTGCTAAGAAGAGTCACTATTGCGCTCCCATTGCCATACACAGTGCAAATAGCACTCGCGTCTGTTCCCAGCAAGTACAGTGTATTGGACTGAAGAGAAGCTACTGTTCTTGTCAGTTTCCTAAGCAGAGTTGAACTAGATATGCCCCGTGTGTGTAGGAAGCACAGTTCTTTTGTTCTGAGCAAGCTCACTGTTCTGGCCCTATAGGAAACACAGGAGAGTAGAAGAGTGCTGTTTTCTCAAAAGCAGAGTGTGTTTTTTGCAAGGCGAGCTAGCGTTTGTTTCCCAGTCCTAAAAGGAGTTGAATCCCATGCAGATTCTTGTCCTACGAGCAAGAGTTGTTTTCTGCTAAGAAGAGTCACTATTGCACTCCCATTGCCATACACAGTGCAAATAGCACTCGCGTCTGTTCCCAGCAAGTACAGTGTATTGGACTGAAGAGAAGCTACTGTTCTGGTCAGTTTCCTAAGCAGAGTTGAACTAGATATGGCCCGTGTGTGTAGGAAGCACAGTTTTTTTGTTCTGAGCAAGCTCACTGTTCTGGCCCTATAGGAAACACAGGAGAGTAGAAGAGTGCTGTTTTCTCAAAAGCAGAGTGTTTCTTGCAAGGCGAGCTAGCGTTTGTTTCCCAGTCCTAAACGGAGTTGAATCCCATGCAGTTTCTGGTCCTACGAGCAAGAGTTGTTTTCTGCTAAGAAGAGTCACTATTGCGCTCCCATTGCCATACACAGTGCAAATAGCACTCGCGTCTGTTCCCAGCAAGTACAGTGTATTGGACTGAAGAGAAGCTACTGTTCTTGTCAGTTTCCTAAGCAGAGTTGAACTAGATATGCCCCGTGTGTGTAGGAAGCACAGTTCTTTTGTTCTGAGCAAGCTCACTGTTCTGGCCCTATAGGAAACACAGGAGAGTAGAAGAGTGCTCTTTTCTCAGAAGCAGAGTGTGTTTCTTGCAAGGCGAGCTAGCGTTTGATTCCCAGTCCTAAACGGAGTAGAATCCCATGCAGATTCTGGTCCTACGAGCAAGAGTTGTTTTCTGCTAAGAAGAGTCACTATTGCGCTCCCATTGCCATACACAGTGCAAATAGCACTCGCGTCTGTTCCCAGCAAGTACAGTGTATTGGACTGAAGAGAAGCTACTGTTCTTGTCAGTTTCCTAAGCAGAGTTGAACTAGATATGCCCCGTGTGTGTAGGAAGCACAGTTCTTTTGTTCTGAGCAAGCTCACTGTTCTGGCCCTATAGGAAACACAGGAGAGTAGAAGAGTGCTGTTTTCTCAAAAGCAGAGTGTGTTTTTTGCAAGGCGAGCTAGCGTTTGTTTCCCAGTCCTAAAAGGAGTTGAATCCCATGCAGATTCTTGTCCTAGGAGCAAGAGTTGTTTTCTGCTAAGAAGAGTCACTATTGCACTCCCATTGCCATACACAGTGCAAATAGCACTCGCGTCTGTTCCCAGCAAGTACAGTGTATTGGACTGAAGAGAAGCTACTGTTCTGGTCAGTTTCCTAAGCAGAGTTGAACTAGATATGGCCCGTGTGTGTAGGAAGCACAGTTTTTTTGTTCTGAGCAAGCTCACTGTTCTGGCCCTATAGGAAACACAGGAGAGTAGAAGAGTGCTGTTTTCTCAAAAGCAGAGTGTTTCTTGCAAGGCGAGCTAGCGTTTGTTTCCCAGTCCTAAACGGAGTTGAATCCCATGCAGTTTCTGGTCCTACGAGCAAGAGTTGTTTTCTGCTAAGAAGAGTCACTATTGCGCTCCCATTGCCATACACAGTGCAAATAGCACTCGCGTCTGTTCCCAGCAAGTACAGTGTATTGGACTGAAGAGAAGCTACTGTTCTTGTCAGTTTCCTAAGCAGAGTTGAACTAGATATGCCCCGTGTGTGTAGGAAGCACAGTTCTTTTGTTCTGAGCAAGCTCACTGTTCTGGCCCTATAGGAAACACAGGAGAGTAGAAGAGTGCTCTTTTCTCAGAAGCAGAGTGTGTTTCTTGCAAGGCAAGCTAGCGTTTGATTCCCAGTCCTAAACGGAGTAGAATCCCATGCAGATTCTGGTCCTACGAGCAAGAGTTGTTTTCTGCTAAGAAGAGTCACTATTGCGCTCCCATTGCCATACACAGTGCAAATAGCACTCGCGTCTGTTCCCAGCAAGTACAGTGTATTGGACTGAAGAGAAGCTACTGTTCTTGTCAGTTTTCTAAGCAGAGTTGAACTAGATATGCCCCGTGTGTGTAGGAAGCACAGTTCTTTTGTTCTGAGCAAGCTCACTGTTCTGGCCCTATAGGAAACACAGGAGAGTAGAAGAGTGCTGTTTTCTCAAAAGCAGAGTGTGTTTCTTGCAAGGCGAGCTAGCGTTTGTTTCCCAGTCCTAAACGGAGTAGAATCCCATGCAGTTTCTGGTCCTACGAGCAAGAGTTGTTTTCTGCTAAGAAGAGTCACTATTGCGCTCCCATTGCCATACACAGTGCAAATAGCACTCGCGTCTGTTCCCAGCAAGTACAGTGTATTGGACTGAAGAGAAGCTACTGTTCTGGTCATTTTCCTAAGCAGAGTTGAACTAGATATGCCCCGTGTGTGTAGGAAGCACAGTTCTTTTGTTCTGAGCAAGCTCACTGTTCTGGCCCTATAGGAAACACAGGAGAGTAGAAGAGTGCTGTTTTCTCAAAAGCAGAGTGTGTTTCTAGCAAGGCAAGCTAGCGTTTGTTTCCCAGTCCTAAACGGAGTTGAATCCCATGCAGTTTCTGGTCCTACGAGCAAGAGTTGTTTTCTGCTAAGAAGAGTCACTATTGCGCTCCCATTGCCATACACAGTGCAAATAGCACTCGCGTCTGTTCCCAGCAAGTACAGTGTATTGGACTGAAGAGAAGCTACTGTTCTTGTCAGTTTCCTAAGCAGAGTTGAACTAGATATGCCCCGTGTGTGTAGGAAGCACAGTTCTTTTGTTCTGAGCAAGCTCACTGTTCTGGCCCTATAGGAAACACAGGAGAGTAGAAGAGTGCTGTTTTCTCAAAAGCAGAGTGTGTTTTTTGCAAGGCGAGCTAGCGTTTGTTTCCCAGTCCTAAACGGAGTTGAATCCCATGCAGATTCTTGTCCTACGAGCAAGAGTTGTTTTCTGCTAAGAAGAGTCACTATTGCGCTCCCATTGCCATACACAGTGCAAATAGCACTCGCGTCTGTTCCCAGCAAGTACAGTGTATTGGACTGAAGAGAAGCTACTGTTCTG
The DNA here is from genome assembly GCF_949786415.1 of Peromyscus eremicus. Lineage (NCBI taxonomy): Eukaryota > Metazoa > Chordata > Mammalia > Rodentia > Cricetidae > Peromyscus > Peromyscus eremicus. The sequence continues at coordinate 17,892 of NW_026738082.1, forward strand.
GTCAGTTTCCTAAGCAGAGTTGAACTAGATATGCCGCGTGTGTGTAGGAAGCACAGTTCTTTGGTTCTGAGCAAGCTCACTGTTCTGGCCCTATAGGAAACACAGGAGAGTAGAAGAGTGCTGTTTTCTCAAAAGCAGAGTGTGTTTTTTGCAAGGCGAGCTAGTGTTTGTTTCCCAGTCCTAAACGGAGTTGAATCCCATGCAGATTCTTGTCCTACGAGCAAGAGTTGTTTTCTGCTAAGAAGAGTCACTATTGCGCTCCCATTGCCATACACAGTGCAAATAGCACTCGCGTCTGTTCCCAGCAAGTACAGTGTATTGGACTGAAGAGAAGCTACTGTTCTTGTCAGTTTCCTAAGCAGAGTTGAACTAGATATGCCCCGTGTGTGTAGGAAGCACAGTTTTTTTGTTCTGAGCAAGCACACTGTTCTGGCCCTATAGGAAACACAGCAGAGTAGAAGAGTGCTGTTTTCTCAAAAGCAGAGTGTTTCTTGCAAGGCGAGCTAGCGTTTGTTTCCCTGTCCTAAACGGAGTTGAATCCCATGCAGTTTCTGGTCCTACGAGCAAGAGTTGTTTTCTGCTAAGAAGAGTCACTATTGCGCTCCCATTGCCATACACAGTGCAAATAGCACTCGCGTCTGTTCCCAGCAAGTACAGTGTATTGGACTGAAGAGAAGCTACTGTTCTGGTCAGTTTCCTAAGCAGAGTTGAACTAGATATGCCCCGTGTGTGTATGAAGCACAGTTCTTTTGTTCTGAGCAAGCTCACTGTTCTGGCCCTATAGGAAACACAGGAGAGTAGAAGAGTGCTGTTTTCTCAAAAGCAGAGTGTGTTTCTTGCAAGGCGAGCTAGCGTTTGTTTCCCAGTCCTAAACGGAGTTGAATCCCATGCATTTTCTGGTCCTACGAGCAAGAGTTGTTTTCTGCTAAGAAGAGTCACTATTGCGCTCCCATTGCCATACACAGTGCAAATAGCACTCGCGTCTGTTCCCAGCAAGTACAGTGTATTGGACTGAAGAGAAGCTACTGTTCTTGTCAGTTTCCTAAGCAGAGTTGAACTAGATATGCCCCGTGTGTGTAGGAAGCACAGTTCTTTTGTTCTGAGCAAGCTCACTGTTCTGGCCCTATAGGAAACACAGGAGAGTAGATGAGTGCTGTTTTCTCAAAAGCAGAGTGTGTTTTTTGCAAGGCGAGCTAGTGTTTGTTTCCCAGTCCTAAACGGAGTTGAATCCCATGCAGATTCTTGTCCTACGAGCAAGAGTTGTTTTCTGCTAAGAAGAGTCACTATTGCGCTCCCATTGCCATACACAGTGCAAATAGCACTCGCGTCTGTTCCCAGCAAGTACAGAGTGTATTGGACTGAAGAGAAGCTACTGTTCTTGTCAGTTTCCTAAGCAGAGTTGAACTAGATATGCCCCGTGTGTGTAGGAAGCACAGTTTTTTTGTTCTGAGCAAGCTCACTGTTCTGGCCCTATAGGAAACACAGCAGAGTAGAAGAGTGCTGTTTTCTCAAAAGCAGAGTGTTTCTTCCAAGGCGAGCTAGCGTTTGTTTCCCTGTCCTAAACGGAGTTGAATCCCATGCAGTTTCTGGTCCTACGAGCAAGAATTGTTTTCTGCTAAGAAGAGTCACTATTGCGCTCCCATTGCCATACACAGTGCAAATAGCACTCGCGTCTGTTCCCAGCAAGTACAGTGTATTGGACTGAAGAGAAGCTACTGTTCTGGTCAGTTTGCTAAGCAGAGTTGAACTAGATATGCCCCGTGTGTGTAGGAAGCACAGTTCTTTTGTTCTGAGCAAGCTCACTGTTCTGGCCCTATAGGAAACACAGCAGAGTAGAAGAGTGCTGTTTTCTCAAAAGCAGAGTGTTTCTTGCAAGGCGAGCTAGCGTTTGTTTCCCTGTCCTAAACGGAGTTGAATCCCATGCAGTTTCTGGTCCTACGAGCAAGAGTTGTTTTCTGCTAAGAAGAGTCACTATTGCGCTCCCATTGCCATACACAGTGCAAATAGCACTCGCGTCTGTTCCCAGCAAGTACAGAGTGTATTGGACTGAAGAGAAGCTACTGTTCTTGTCAGTTTCCTAAGCAGAGTTGAACTAGATATGCCCCGTGTGTGTAGGAAGCACAGTTTTTTTGTTCTGAGCAAGCTCACTGTTCTGGCCCTATAGGAAACACAGCAGAGTAGAAGAGTGCTGTTTTCTCAAAAGCAGAGTGTTTCTTCCAAGGCGAGCTAGCGTTTGTTTCCCTGTCCTAAACGGAGTTGAATCCCATGCAGTTTCTGGTCCTACGAGCAAGAATTGTTTTCTGCTAAGAAGAGTCACTATTGCGCTCCCATTGCCATACACAGTGCAAATAGCACTCGCGTCTGTTCCCAGCAAGTACAGTGTATTGGACTGAAGAGAAGCTACTGTTCTGGTCATTTTCCTAAGCAGAGTTGAACTAGATATGCCCCGTGTGTGTAGGAAGCACAGTTCTTTTGTTCTGAGCAAGCTCACTGTTCTGGCCCTATAGGAAACACAGGAGAGTAGAAGAGTGCTGTTTTCTCAAAAGCAGAGTGTGTTTCTTGCAAGGCGAGCTAGCGTTTGTTTCCCAGTCCTAAACGGAGTTGAATCCCATGCAGTTTCTGGTCCTACGAGCAAGAGTTGTTTTCTGCTAAGAAGAGTCACTATTGCGCTCCCATTGCCATACACAGTGCAAATAGCACTCGCGTCTGTTCCCAGCAAGTACAGTGTATTGGACTGAAGAGAAGCTACTGTTCTTGTCAGTTTCCTAAGCAGAGTTGAACTAGATATGCCCCGTGTGTGTAGGAAGCACAGTTCTTTTGTTCTGAGCAAGCTCACTGTTCTGGCCCTATAGGAAACACAGGAGAGTAGAAGAGTGCTGTTTTCTCAAAAGCAGAGTGTGTTTTTTGCAAGGCGAGCTAGCGTTTGTTTCCCAGTCCTAAACGGAGTTGAATCCCATGCAGATTCTTGTCCTACGAGCAAGAGTTGTTTTCTGCTAAGAAGAGTCACTATTGCGCTCCCATTGCCATACACAGTGCAAATAGCACTCGCGTCTGTTCCCAGCAAGTACAGTGTATTGGACTGAAGAGAAGCTACTGTTCTGGTCAGTTTCCTAAGCAGAGTTGAACTAGATATGCCGCGTGTGTGTAGGAAGCACAGTTCTTTTGTTCTGAGCAAGCTCACTGTTCTGGCCCTATAGGAAACACAGGAGAGTAGAAGAGTGCTGTTTTCTCAAAAGCAGAGTGTGTTTTTTGCAAGGTGAGCTAGTGTTTGTTTCCCAGTCCTAAACGGAGTTGAATCCCATGCAGATTCTTGTCCTACGAGCAAGAGTTGTTTTCTGCTAAGAAGAGTCACTATTGCGCTCCCATTGCCATACACAGTGCAAATAGCACTCGCGTCTGTTCCCAGCAAGTACAGTGTATTGGACTGAAGAGAAGCTACTGTTCTTGTCAGTTTCCTAAGCAGAGTTGAACTAGATATGCCCCGTGTGTGTAGGAAGCACAGTTTTTTTGTTCTGAGCAAGCACACTGTTCTGGCCCTATAGGAAACACAGCAGAGTAGAAGAGTGCTGTTTTCTCAAAAGCAGAGTGTTTCTTGCAAGGCGAGCTAGCGTTTGTTTCCCTGTCCTAAACGGAGTTGAATCCCATGCAGTTTCTGGTCCTACGAGCAAGAGTTGTTTTCTGCTAAGAAGAGTCACTATTGCGCTCCCATTGCCATACACAGTGCAAATAGCACTCGCGTCTGTTCCCAGCAAGTACAGTGTATTGGACTGAAGAGAAGCTACTGTTCTGGTCAGTTTCCTAAGCAGAGTTGAACTAGATATGCCCCGTGTGTGTATGAAGCACAGTTCTTTTGTTCTGAGCAAGCTCACTGTTCTGGCCCTATAGGAAACACAGGAGAGTAGAAGAGTGCTGTTTTCTCAAAAGCAGAGTGTGTTTCTTGCAAGGCGAGCTAGCGTTTGTTTCCCAGTCCTAAACGGAGTTGAATCCCATGCATTTTCTGGTCCTACGAGCAAGAGTTGTTTTCTGCTAAGAAGAGTCACTATTGCGCTCCCATTGCCATACACAGTGCAAATAGCACTCGCGTCTGTTCCCAGCAAGTACAGTGTATTGGACTGAAGAGAAGCTACTGTTCTTGTCAGTTTCCTAAGCAGAGTTGAACTAGATATGCCCCGTGTGTGTAGGAAGCACAGTTCTTTTGTTCTGAGCAAGCTCACTGTTCTGGCCCTATAGGGAAACACAGGAGAGTAGATGAGTGCTGTTTTCTCAAAAGCAGAGTGTGTTTTTTGCAAGGCGAGCTAGTGTTTGTTTCCCAGTCCTAAACGGAGTTGAATCCCATGCAGATTCTTGTCCTACGAGCAAGAGTTGTTTTCTGCTAAGAAGAGTCACTATTGCGCTCCCATTGCCATACACAGTGCAAATAGCACTCGCGTCTGTTCCCAGCAAGTACAGAGTGTATTGGACTGAAGAGAAGCTACTGTTCTTGTCAGTTTCCTAAGCAGAGTTGAACTAGATATGCCCCGTGTGTGTAGGAAGCACAGTTTTTTTGTTCTGAGCAAGCTCACTGTTCTGGCCCTATAGGAAACACAGCAGAGTAGAAGAGTGCTGTTTTCTCAAAGCAGAGTGTTTCTTCCAAGGCGAGCTAGCGTTTGTTTCCCTGTCCTAAACGGAGTTGAATCCCATGCAGTTTCTGGTCCTATGAGCAAGAATTGTTTTCTGCTAAGAAGAGTCACTATTGCGCTCCCATTGCCATACACAGTGCAAATAGCACTCGCGTCTGTTCCCAGCAAGTACAGTGTATTGGACTGAAGAGAAGCTACTGTTCTGGTCAGTTTGCTAAGCAGAGTTGAACTAGATATGCCCCGTGTGTGTAGGAAGCACAGTTCTTTTGTTCTGAGCAAGCTCACTGTTCTGGCCCTATAGGAAACACAGCAGAGTAGAAGAGTGCTGTTTTCTCAAAAGCAGAGTGTTTCTTGCAAGGCGAGCTAGCGTTTGTTTCCCTGTCCTAAACGGAGTTGAATCCCATGCAGTTTCTGGTCCTACGAGCAAGAGTTGTTTTCTGCTAAGAAGAGTCACTATTGCGCTCCCATTGCCATACACAGTGCAAATAGCACTCGCGTCTGTTCCCAGCAAGTACAGTGTATTGGACTGAAGAGAAGCTACTGTTCTGGTCAGTTTCCTAAGCAGAGTTGAACTAGATATGCCCCGTGTGTGTATGAAGCACAGTTCTTTTGTTCTGAGCAAGCTCACTGTTCTGGCCCTATAGGAAACACAGGAGAGTAGAAGAGTGCTGTTTCTCAAAAGCAGAGTGTGTTTCTTGCAAGGCGAGCTAGCGTTTGTTTCCCAGTCCTAAACGGAGTTGAATCCCATGCATTTTCTGGTCCTACGAGCAAGAGTTGTTTTCTGCTAAGAAGAGTCACTATGCGCTCCCATTGCCATACACAGTGCAAATAGCACTCGCGTCTGTTCCCAGCAAGTACAGTGTATTGGACTGAGAGAAGCTACTGTTCTTGTCAGTTTCCTAAGCAGAGTTGAACTAGATATGCCCCGTGTGTGTAGGAAGCACAGTTCTTTTGTTCTGAGCAAGCTCACTGTTCTGGCCCTATAGGAAACACAGGAGAGTAGATGAGTGCTGTTTTCTCAAAAGCAGAGTGTGTTTTTTGCAAGGCGAGCTAGTGTTTGTTTCCCAGTCCTAAACGGAGTTGAATCCCATGCAGATTCTTGTCCTACGAGCAAGAGTTGTTTTCTGCTAAGAAGAGTCACTATTGCGCTCCCATTGCCATACACAGTGCAAATAGCACTCGCGTCTGTTCCAGCAAGTACAGAGTGTATTGGACTGAAGAGAAGCTACTGTTCTTGTCAGTTTCCTAAGCAGAGTTGAACTAGATATGCCCCGTGTGTGTAGGAAGCACAGTTTTTTGTTCTGAGCAAGCTCACTGTTCTGGCCCTATAGGAAACACAGCAGAGTAGAAGAGTGCTGTTTTCTCAAAAGCAGAGTGTTTCTTCCAAGGCGAGCTAGCGTTTGTTTCCCTGTCCTAAACGGAGTTGAATCCCATGCAGTTTCTGGTCCTACGAGCAAGAATTGTTTTCTGCTAAGAAGAGTCACTATTGCGCTCCCATTGCCATACACAGTGCAAATAGCACTCGCGTCTGTTCCCAGCAAGTACAGTGTATTGGACTGAAGAGAAGCTACTGTTCTGGTCAGTTTGCTAAGCAGAGTTGAACTAGATATGCCCCGTGTGTGTAGGAAGCACAGTTCTTTTGTTCTGAGCAAGCTCACTGTTCTGGCCCTATAGGAAACACAGCAGAGTAGAAGAGTGCTGTTTTCTCAAAAGCAGAGTGTTTCTTGCAAGGCGAGCTAGCGTTTGTTTCCCTGTCCTAAACGGAGTTGAATCCCATGCAGTTTCTGGTCCTACGAGCAAGAGTTGTTTTCTGCTAAGAAGAGTCACTATTGCGCTCCCATTGCCATACACAGTGCAAATAGCACTCGCGTCTGTTCCCAGCAAGTACAGAGTGTATTGGACTGAAGAGAAGCTACTGTTCTTGTCAGTTTCCTAAGCAGAGTTGAAACTAGATATGCCCCGTGTGTGTAGGAAGCACAGTTTTTTTGTTCTGAGCAAGCTCACTGTTCTGGCCCTATAGGAAACACAGCAGAGTAGAAGAGTGCTGTTTTCTCAAAAGCAGAGTGTTTCTTCCAAGGCGAGCTAGCGTTTGTTTCCCTGTCCTAAACGGAGTTGAATCCCATGCAGTTTCTGGTCCTACGAGCAAGAATTGTTTTCTGCTAAGAAGAGTCACTATTGCGCTCCCATTGCCATACACAGTGCAAATAGCACTCGCGTCTGTTCCCAGCAAGTACAGTGTATTGGACTGAAGAGAAGCTACTGTTCTGGTCATTTTCCTAAGCAGAGTTGAACTAGATATGCCCCGTGTGTGTAGGAAGCACAGTTCTTTTGTTCTGAGCAAGCTCACTGTTCTGGCCCTATAGGAAACACAGGAGAGTAGAAGAGTGCTGTTTTCTCAAAAGCAGAGTGTGTTTCTTGCAAGGCGAGCTAGCGTTTGTTTCCCAGTCCTAAACGGAGTTGAATCCCATGCAGTTTCTGGTCCTACGAGCAAGAGTTGTCTTTCTGCTAAGAAGAGTCACTATTGCGCTCCCATTGCCATACACAGTGCAAATAGCACTCGCGTCTGTTCCCAGCAAGTACAGTGTATTGGACTGAAGAGAAGCTACTGTTCTTGTCAGTTTCCTAAGCAGAGTTGAACTAGATATGCCCCGTGTGTGTAGGAAGCACAGTTCTTTTGTTCTGAGCAAGCTCACTGTTCTGGCCCTATAGGAAACACAGGAGAGTAGAAGAGTGCTGTTTTCTCAAAAGCAGAGTGTGTTTTTTGCAAGGCGAGCTAGCGTTTGTTTCCCAGTCCTAAACGGAGTTGAATCCCATGCAGATTCTTGTCCTACGAGCAAGAGTTGTTTTCTGCTAAGAAGAGTCACTATTGCGCTCCCATTGCCATACACAGTGCAAATAGCACTCGCGTCTGTTCCCAGCAAGTACAGTGTATTGGACTGAAGAGAAGCTACTGTTCTGGTCAGTTTCCTAAGCAGAGTTGAACTAGATATGCCGCGTGTGTGTAGGAAGCACAGTTCTTTTGTTCTGAGCAAGCTCACTGTTCTGGCCCTATAGGAAACACAGGAGAGTAGAAGAGTGCTGTTTTCTCAAAAGCAGAGTGTGTTTCTTGCAAGGCGAGCTAGCGTTTGTTTCCCAGTCCTAAACGGAGTAGAATCCCATGCAGTTTCTGGTCCTACGAGCAAGAGTTGTTTTCTGCTAAGAAGAGTCACTATTGCGCTCCCATTGCCATACACAGTGCAAATAGCACTCGCGTCTGTTCCCAGCAAGTACAGTGTATTGGACTGAAGAGAAGCTACTGTTCTTGTCAGTTTCCTAAG